>NC_063197.1:21278757-21314059 GCF_017589495.1 Alosa alosa | reverse complement strand
ACAAACAAACAAGCAAGTAAACAAACAAACAAACAAACAAACAGAGAGAGTACCCTCTAAACAAACAATAGTTTTACTATGGTAGTTAATGTGTGTGTGGGAACATTTCTCCACAGTGCATTAACCCCTTGTGATTGGCATCCTCAAATAAACCTCGGTTGATGGATGCACGCTCTTGAAATTGAAAAATACCAGATGAGTGCACCTTTGATGCAAACAAATCTCTCTGTCAAGGTGAACACTGTTTTTAAGTGCTTTTACACTACTGCGATGGCAAATGCTCAACAAAAGCTCAAAATGGCCTTCAATCTCATGTACTCAATTCACTCCTAAAACTCACATCCCCATAAGTTGCATACTACAAAGAGAAAGCACACTACAACCAATTCAAACAAACAATTATAACCAAATGGACAACACATTTCAGAAAAAAAGACTAAAAGCAGTCGACCAAACTCTCCAAATAATCACATGCCTTCATTTTCCTCTCTAGCTCTCTGCAGCTCTTTCCCATGTAACGTTAATGGCAGTCCTCTTGCCATGAGCACGGAGCTAACCCCTCATTTCAACATGTCCAGAACTGGCCTCACACAAAGGTAAACACGGCGCCCAGAGCATTAGGCCAGAGGATGTCTTTACTCTAAATGTGACCCCGCGCTGGTTCACTGCATGTCATGCTGTGTCAGGTCAACATCTTTTTCAAGGCTAAATTCAGGATTCGAATTTGGGTTAAAAGACAGAGCCTTTCCAGTCTGCTTTTGTGGGGGGAAATGGCACCACAATTCCCAAACACTGTGGCGTTTTTTTAAAAGTATTCATCTTCAGTTTCTTGGATCTCCTGAACTTAGTACTATCTTAGATATAATAGTAATTCCAGCGATGGAGATTTTATTTCAGAACACTTAATTTAGAAAGAATGTACATGTAGCCTACTGTAGCAATCAGTTCCTTTGGCACCTAAAGGTCAAAGGGTAAAAAAGTAATTGATACAAGGAAGACTTATGTTATTGGTATCCAACTAGGGACACAATTAGGCTGATGTCAAACAAGGATAACACTAGGCATGCACTGCCCACTATAATGTATACAACATAGTTTTGACATCCTCAGTTTTTATAGTAGAAATGGCTAAAGTGGTGTTTTTAAGATTACTAAATTGGTGTTGAAAAAAAGATGATTAAGATGTAACAGCACAAACTAGCTTTGGATTTGCTACGTAAAGACCACCGTTATACCCGATTAGGAGGTAGTATGTCCTCTTCACTTAGTGTCAGAGACCATGAAGTTTTCTGAACAGCTCAGTATCCATCACATGAGCAGAAACTGTTTGCTGCATGGAGTGCTCCAAATCTACATAAGGCTATATAATACCAAACATCGTGTTACATTACTTTGAATGTCATTGTGGATTTATGTTAAAATGGCATCATCACATCCATTACGCAACTGTTTTCATCCCAAAGCAATTCAAAGTGCGGTACAGAAATGCAATATTGGCAAATTTGCATATTAACCATGTTAGTTCCCCAAACAAACTTCAATGGCATGTTCCAACTCCCAAACAGAACTACATTTCAAGATAGATATTTCTGCAATATACCTGGTCCTTTTCTGGCTGAGACCAGCACCATGCCTGAACTGGGTCCATCAGAGTTTGTTGCCATCTGCCTAAACGCTCTACTTTATCAGCTCTTACTTTATCAGCTCTTATAACTAACACTCTACTTTATCAGCTATTATTCAGCTCTACCTCTGAAGTGTATCAACAACATCCTTACATGGCCATCAGACCAAAGACAGATCCCCTGTTGGGTGCCATTCCAACATATCATTTGTTGTGTCAGTGTGCCAGACATCTATGGGCCTTGGTGCTTTCGCCAATTCAAACTTGACCAAAAGGACCATGACAAAATTATGCCACTGCTTCCACAATTTCTTGGATAATAGTTAAAGACACTATTTAATTCAATTTTATTTGGAGAGTGACAGCGGCAAGGAAAAACTCTTACACTATGTAACATTCTTGTTATTTAGTCCTTTAAAAGTTTGATGGCGGGTCTCTTACATGGGGGATAAGGGGTTAATCCGTGACAGTCTCAGTATTTAATTGTTTGCCATCACTGAGCATAATACTAAAGTTATTTCCACTATTTTCATGCTTTATCATCACTAAATTCTCCCTGATCTACATTCTAGACTTCTGGAAACAATGTCCAAAATGCAGAGGTGGAAAGTAACGAAATACATTTACTCACGTTAGTGTATTGAGTAGTTTTTCTGTGTATTTTGTATTTTTTAAGTAGTTTATAAAATCGGTATTTTAAATTTTACTTGATTACATTTTTGAGCGAATTGTATTGTGCCAGCTACATCAAAAATCCCATCCGTTACTTGAGTAAACAAAAAAGTTAAGACTAACGAAAACAGAAAGGGAGAGAAAAGTAATCCGCCCTAAACCACTAGCCTAGTGATAATGATCAGCATGTAGCCTACAACAGGACATGAATCAAGCTGGCGCCATGCAGTCTTTCTGAAAGTGATGGGAGATGGAGCTGGAGCTGGATCACAAAATGCATCAGATTACATGTGTAGCCTAACCTATGAAAGTGTATTTTCCGCTATTTCAATGGGTTGTCTCAGTTCGTTTTAGCACTAATGATAGCGGAGATATTCAAGCAAACACCATGGGATTTCGTGTTTTGACGTTTGTGCTCACCTTTCTTTGGAAAGAAGTTTATTAGCAGTTGTTTCCCCTCGTTTTGATGTCTCTCTTTTTAATAACCTGACTTGGCTTTCTTGGAGAAAGACATTGCACCAGCAGCACAACAATTAGCGGTCCACTACTAGCGATGCTCAACTAAATAAACAAAAGATAGACTACCTTATGAATCGTGAAGGCGGACTAAACCATTTAGCTCTTTAGCAAGGGAGAGTGAGAGTGACCTTAGACAGTTTTCACTGTTTTGTACACAAAATCCAGTCAGTCAAACTTTAAATTTCGTCTGACATTCATTTTGACATTTAATTTTGAAGTTAAAATATTCAGGTAAAATAAATATATGGTGGACATATAGTCATATATATTTTCAGTAATTAACTTAAACTTCCAGTGAGTCTATTCGAAATTTTCACCACACATTATATTAACACACATATAAAAAATCCAAAACATAAGAGTTATGTGTATTAAAGTGGAATGACACAGGAAAAAAGTATTGAACGTGCCTACTGAAATTTCTTCAATACTTTGTGGAAAAGCCTTTAGACAGCTTCAAGACATTTCCTGTATGACAAAAGGTATTAGTCACAGTATCAGGTGTGATTTTGGTCCATTGTTCTAAACAGATTCCAGGGGTCCCTCTTGTGAATCCTGATATTTAGTTACTTCCAGAACTGTTTAATTGAATTGGCTGCCTTCAAGTCTTTCTGGAGCTTTCTCCGAGTGGTCCTTGGCTCTTGGAATTGACTATCCTTCTGACTCCCTGGTCAGAAATATTGCGTGGCCGGTTGATGATGCAGTGATGTTTCTTCCACTTGCAGATAATGGCTCCCATGCTGCTTACTGAAGATTCTGAAGTTTTGAAATGCATCTGTAACCAGTTTCATTGATATGTTTTGCAACAATAAGGTTGCAAAAGGTCTTGGGAGAGCTTTTTGCTTTTATCCATCATGAAATGTTTCTTGTGTGACACCTTGGTAATGAAAAACCTTTTTATAGCCCATCAATATGTAGGCTACTAACCAAGCTTATATTAATTTGCACAGATAGAAAGGATAACTACTCTAACTACTTACAGATTCCAGCTCGTTCCTTCCCTTTCCTTAGTGCTTTTTCTTAGCTTGTTCAATACTTTTTCCCTGTGTTATTCCACTTCATTACACATGACTACTTATGGAGTTGTTTGGATTTTTTATGTGTGGATTACCTGAATTATTAATGCCTGGTGAAAATGTTGTGCCCCCTGTATTCCACTTTTCAAGGGCCCTCTCCTCCATTGGGGCCCTATACTTCCCACTCTCCCCCCTAGTTCGACGCCCCTTTAATCTGCTGAACCTTCTGCTCATTTCCAAATATAAAAAAACTCTCTGCAACTCAACATTAGCCTGCCTGCCTCAGCTGCCTGTGAGGGGCTTTTCAGTTGTGCTGGATTACTGTTCATTGCAAAGCGACGCAAGGATGAGTGTAACTAACTTTGAAAATCAACTACTGCTCAAACTTAAAGGAGAACTCCGGTGATTTTTCACATGGATCTCCATTTCTCAACGTCACCGAGTACTGTCGGTATGAACAAAACTGAAACAATCGGTTTTACCTAGCTCGAGTTGCTGCAGCTACAGCGCTACACACTAGGAGCATGAACATGGCTGCCTTAGCTGCTGGCTGCAGCAACTCGAGCTAGGACCAAAGTCATTTTCAGGCAAGTACCTCCACTCCACTCGGCGGCCATATTGCAAAACTTTTTGGGCACTTATCGTGCATCTATTTCGGCAGAAATGCGTGTGCGTAAGGCTTCACGACACCAATCTTGCTCCAGCAGCGAGATCACAACAGATGATTGGCACGATGGCACTCAATGTATTTTACAACACACCACATGATTGGCTCAATGTATTCACATGTCAACGTTTTGCTGCGGAAGGGTTGTGATATTTTGTATACAACTGACTAACCCCATGCAACTGGTTGTTCTGGTACCCCCTATAAAAAAGTAACTAAGTAACTTTTACTTAAAGTACATTTTAAATGAACTACTTTTTACTTTTACTTAAGTACATTTTCAGATCGGTATTTTAACTTGTACTTGAGTAATATTTCATCAAGGTATTGGTACTTTTACTTGAGTACAATATTTTCGTACTTTTTCCACCTCTGCCAAAATGGTGCATTATGAAGAATAAAATTCATATTATGGAGCTTCATAGTTAAAAATGTTATTTCATTAAAAGAAAGAACAAATATGTATCTTTATCTGGTATAAATCCCATTAGGATCATCAAGTGCCCACATGGTCATTTGGGGGTCCAAATATGGGGTTCCAAAAGAGTCACCTCTGCCGGAGAGGGTTTTTGGACCCCCTTAAAACCTCCGCCAGTGGTACCATACCCTTCAAATTAATTTTGGCAAGAGCAAGGTTCCCACATATAACAAATAATCCTGTTTAGAATAAATATGATCATTCCTTGTGGTGCTAAGGCCACCCAAAAAGTGAAAAATCACACATGCCGTCAACATTTTTTAGGACTTTGGTGACCCACCGCTCACCCAAACAGTAAGGAATGTTGATTCTGCCTCCAGAATTGTGTAGTACAGGCTACAAAGAACTACCACACCAGTTTCCTGCCTTCTACCACTATTAGAACAGACGTTATGGGCTTCCAAAAATGGCAAAAGATGAAATGTGAAATTCCAATGTGTCAATTACGGCCAAGGCACCCGAAATTCAAATGGACGCCACGGGCAAACCGTTTGAGATATTGACCTGAAACTTCAGATTCCCTCGTTTGGTAACATATGGCATATTTTCACCACTTTTCAGCAAAATCTGAGAGGTACCATGTACATGATACCCCGATTTTGGCTGTTTTCACTTGGAATGACCCTTTAGTCATTACCCACTTGTATCCAAACAATCGTACAAGCAAGGAATAGCGTCCACTATCATCCCCCACAGCAGTTTCTCAAAGTGCATTTTGTTTTTGTCCCTCTGCCCGTAGGCTGAGGATGGCCTCTAATTGCCATTTTGAAGTCAGGTTGAACGTGAGGAGTCAAGGAGTAGCCCAAGACACACACAGCGAGCACAGGAATTCCCGGCACTCTGGCCCTTTGCGGCGCTGGCTCTCTTCTCTCAACTCCGGCCAAGCAAAACAACTTGCCGATATCAAACACCACCAGGAACAATTTCCATTCGTAAACAGTTTTCTGTTAAAAAAGTTGTGATATTGTTTCTCGGTGCTCTTAGAGGAGCCGTATTCAGTAGACACAGAAGCACAATAGAGCCCCATTAACACCTGCTGGCTTGGAGTTCTCTGGGGGGAAAGAACAGGAAAGGTGGGGACACGCACTCCTGAGCATGGGAGACATTTCTTTTTGGCCAAGCCCTCAGCCTTGTGCATCTTGGCTCAGGATCCCTTTCGTGTTGCATAGGCTCTTTTTGGAGGAGATTTAATCTCCATTCTCTAGACGAGTCTGGAGTCACAGATCATTGCCAAATCCGCACTTGAAAAGTTATAGACTGAATGTGAGGGCACAAATCCCCCAAGTCAGCACTATATCAATCAATGTCGATCAGTCTCATCGGTGATTGCACAATTGTAGCATAACTACCATAGCATAGTGTTTTTTTGTGTGATGCCAAAGAAAAAAAACATACAGTCTCTGCATGTATGTGTAGTGTACCTGTGCAGTTAGCGCTTCAAGTTAATTAATAAATGTTAATGATGCCATTTCTACAAATTATGTTACCTCTTTTGTACATATTTGCCTTTAGAAATTTTAACTTTTTCAACAACGTTGATTTGATCTACTCTAGAACTTCCATATGTAAGCAAGTACATAAACCTTTCTGCGTTCATAAATCACTGGGTTTAGTTTAACAAGACCCAAAACCAAAAAAGAACTGAAACTGTTCAATAGTACATTGTTGTATGAATCTGGCACTCAGGACATGTCAGTGAAGGACAAACATGTGATGTGGAGGTTCCTTCTATTCTGACTATTCTGTGAATGAAATAAATCACTACATCCATAGGTAGTGGCTTAAAAACATACATATTTTGCACAAATGGCACACAGTTCAATAGCTGACAACAGAGTGTACATTTGTATCCTAACTAGGTAGCAGCAGCACAATTATAGATATTATGTATACAATATGCAAAACACACACTTGAGTTTGCAAACAATGGTGGCAATATACAAAAAGAGAAAAGGGTAATATTGAGTTTTCTGGTTCCCCATGAGTACCCTGAAACTCCCCTGCTGTTACACCACTTACTGCAAATGATGTCCTGTCAATAGTTGTCTTTAGATTGAGTGTATTAAGATGATTAATGGTGCTCATCACTTAAAGGAATGAATGTGGGAGTGATTCACTATAATGGAAATAATGAGACAGACACTTTGACGACTCTGTCTTTGAAGAGGGAAGCAAATAAAATCCCCTACAGGACATTATGAAATATTTGAAAGGTAGCATATTAGCTGATAATATAAATACCAACAACACAATCTTTATCCAAACATAGGAAAACAGAAGAACGTGACAAATCCGATCAGTGGTACAATCCTTGTGAATGACATTTCAACACAACAGTGCATATCATTGCAAGGGAAACGAGATTGCGTTTGTGGTTTTGCAATAGTTTGAGCAGAATTCTAAGTCATTTTAAGCCTCCACCCTATATGGCACTCTATGCTTTCGTTTCAGCTTTTGAAGACATGACAGATCACAAATGGAAAAGGGGACTTGTTTTTATCAGGCCAACATCCTGTTTGTAGGCAGAAATAGCTTATATTAACTGCCAAAAGTAAAACACTTAAGGCATTTACGAGTTCTCCTGCAAGGACCCTACTCATATTTGTCTGGTGTGTCCTGACCTATAACAAAAGGATACTGTGGAGCCGAGTCCTTGCCTTCGATTAATTTAAAGAGAACTTTAAGTCAACTCAAGGCCCCATGGTAATGTATTGTACTAATGGCTAGTAAAACCATGCAAATGGTTGCTTATAATGTATACCTTACCAAGCACTAAATAAAGGCTGTTTCCAAGTAGCCGTAAATCAATACTGATGCCAAGCATCACTAGGTAGAATTAGGCTGAATACTGTGCTGAAGCATGTTAAATACCATTGACAGGCCTTTAAGATCAAACACCAACCCATTTAAAAGCCTAAGCGCTTGCCAGCAGTGTAGTTTGATGCACTATCAAAATGCTCAATGGTGTTTTAAGCCCCCAACGTCGCCTTCCAGGCAGCGCTGCCACCGTCGACTTACAGGCACCTAAACCTTACCCTTACCCATGCCTAACCCTAGCGCCTTCCAGGCAGCCCTGCCTTGAAGACAACGTTGGGGGCTTAAATCACTAAGAAACTATCAAAATAGGGCCTTCATAAAAATAAAAAAAATATCAGGTTGAGTTATACTAGAGAAATATCTGTGCAAGCCAAGACAGATCTTTTTTTTTTTTTTTTTTTGTGAAGTTTCAGCAAGTGTATTCCCTAATTAGTGTGCAATAAATTAGCATTGATGATTTCGCCATTGTATTATTTTCAATTGAAAACAAACTCTTTTAGATTTTTCATTTTATTCCACCATGGAGAATTGAAAGGCCTGTGAAAAGGTTGTTTTGCACAATATTGACAGCAGAAGTCACTCCACAATAAATCAAATTATGTGCAACCTTGAGAACAGCATTTGTGCATGGCCAGCCCAGAATGTGGATTCTTGAAACACACAGCACCTTTTGATTTCCATGAGTCCATGGCTATGCAGGACTCACAGTGCGGCTTTTCATGAATGCTGTACGGCCCCTGTGCTCTGCTGTGGAGCTTGGTGCCCACGTCAGAGTCCCAAACTTTCAAGAGAACCCAAAATAGTAATTTCCTTTAGTTGACACAAAAAACAACCTGCCATAGATTATTTATTTATTTATTATTATACCAGACTTAAAATAGATTTTTTTTATAAACACCTGCAGATCCTCTATGTTTGGGAAATTGAGGATATTTCTCTAACTGCTGTCTAGGTAGTCAATGTATACGTTCTGTCTTTTCAGAATGTCAAGAAATATGACGTGGCCTTAAGGATCATTGCGATCCTTACCTTACCATAACTTTCCTGCAAGACCACTCTGTTTCTCACCTTTATGTAAAAAACAAAGATGATCACCCACAAGGGCCCAAAATGGTACAAAACAAAATCATTGAGCATGACATTTTTGCTAAAGCCATCTGCCATTTTCCTAAATGCATTCAGTCTGTTTGATTGTCAAAGGAAAGTTTGTCTCCATTGCTGAGAACATCCATGCTATCCACAATGACTACAGTAGTTATGAGGAAAGAACTTCAGTTCTTCGCTCAGTTTATCTGTGTTTCATGCTGCAAAATAAGCTGCAACTGTAGACATTTTGGCAAAACACTGGATCAAGTGATCCAGTAAGTCATGTGACAATGCTCCTCTTCCATTTCTAGGTAGTAGCTGAGGTTGCATGAAAACTGAGACTTGACTGATGTGTGATTTTGCCCTATGTTCAAACAGGACTAAACATTTTTAAAACCACAACGTGCATTGTCAGCCCTGTTAGTTGTACTCTTCAATGAAAGACTGTTATAGTCTACACAATTTAAGCTTTCTCTTGCACATGCAGACTGCATAGGCCTATACCTAAATCTTTGGCCTGCGAAGCATTTTAACATGTGGTCTCCTGTAGACTAATATTTCATTGACACTAACCTACATTATTTTTATTTTATTTAATTTTTTCATTTACAGACAAAAGACTAAGCAAGGCATTTATAGAATCAAACGGTAGAGACAATTAATACAGATGTTTTCGAGTCTTAGTAGTGTGACTGAAAAAGTATTACGGAGCCATTGATGAGAATCTTCTTACAGGAACAAGTTGATGAAGGGTAAATATCCTGCCAGGCCGAAAAGCCACGTAAAACCAACTCACACGGGCTGAAAGGTATGACTGTTTCACAGAAGCTAGCATGCTAAAATGCTGGACACACACCACTACTCTGCTATATACAATATAACTAGCCACCGTACCTTACAGATTGTGGATGCAACAAACAACAAAACATGGACATTTAGCCTACACCGTTACATGATAGCCGATGTTGCCACTTGTAGCATGTGTGACGTTAAATGATACACAGTGAATAGCCTACGTACCTGCTATAGACAAGACAGTCCATATGATTTATTTCTTTATCTGAGCGGTGTCTCCTGTAATCCTCCCATAGATCCTTAATTGCAGTAACAGACAAAATAAAAACGACTGGGGCCAGCGCTAACTCTGGCTGAAAGGCATTTACCACCGGCACAAAATTCAATAAAGCTATGAAAACAAAATACACGTTGGCAAATCGGTGGAACTGTTCGAAAAGGTTTTTCGGCAAGAACGAGAGCAGCGTATATTTGGTTGTTTTAATCTTGTTGTTTGCATAGTGTCTGTTAGGGTTATCTTCTCCTTTGGCATTATCATAAAGTAAATTTGCGTGTACAGTCCTGGTTTTGCCTTCTTTCTTGCTTTTCCGTCTCTTCTGCTTCTTAACTTTAGAACCTTTGACTTCGGTCTCTTCAACCTCTCGCGCCATACTTAGGCTACCCTAAACTCTCCAAACTTTTGTTTCTTTTCCGTTCTCTGAAACAGGCAGATGCTATGTAATCATGCTTATCTCTGTCCTTTTGAAAGGAAAACCGAAATCGTGATTTACAATGAATACTCCTTTTCACACATTTCTGTGATTCCTTTACTTTCCCTCGTTAAAGCCCTGGAAACTTTTACTGCATCTCTCCCTTTTTTTCCTCCTGTTGCAGCTGGGGATGCTTTGAAAACGAGGACGTGTTCGTGAGCGGCCACCCCAAGCCCGATATGCGCATGTCTATAGAGCTGCAAACTAAAGAGCAAACATGCGCGCAGTCACCCTGAGTAGGCTATGAGGAAATGTTGCGAACTTTAGATCGCTTCGCCGCAGTTGTTACTTACTCAGAATGTTCATGACGGTTAGATACAAAAAATTCGTCATTTCTGACGAAACATGACTGTCACGCCCCGCCTCTACCTAGGCCTACGCCTTTTCAAGTTTGGAAGTGCCACGCATTATCGCTGGAGCTCAGTGTCCTTCCGTGAAGTCACTTTGTTCTTACGCTCTGTTGCTACTCTGATAATCTTTTTTTTAAACGTCGATTACTTTATTTCTTTGTTTATTGGGCAAGTTGTTGTTATCTGATTTGAACTCTTTGCAGTGTGTTACGTTTATCAATATGTAGATTTTTTTAATCTTTTATGTAAGCTACTGTTTATCAATATGTAGATTTGATGTATCTTTTATGTAAGCTACTTGGAACATGCCACAGAGACATGCATAGCCCCTTTCCACCAGAGGGATTTTTGCTGTTCCTGGAACCCTTTTTTTTCTTGTGTTCGGATCAGACAGATTGGTGGATTATTAAAGCTGCTGTTGGCAAGATTTTTTTGATCATATTCACTGAAACTGACACTATGCTCCGACAGAACAACACAAATCAGCCGGTTTTAGAAAAAAAAAACCCCGCACTTCTACCTCCACCTAGAGCCTGTAATTTATTTTTTCCAAAATCCACAGCTCCCGGTTCTTCTGGTCCAATCAGAGCAGGGCTGTGTGAGATCTGACTGTCAGTCACAGTCTGGTGCAGTCTGGTGCGCACTGACGAGCACAAACTCGATGAGAGGGTGCTCGGTGGTAGTGGGGGAGGGGCATGAGAGTTGTAAACATTAAACATTTTGGCTTAGTCCCCTCAATCTGTCAGACTTGCCAACTGCAGCTTTAAGTCATACCTGTCAACACTCCCGTTTTTCCCGGGTTCTCCCGTATTTCAAGGTCATCTTCCGGCACCCTCCCGTTTTGTTATTTCTCCCGGAAAACTTCTGTAATTTGCATGGCCATCAAACTTCATTTTAAAATCATGGATCAATTCATTTTTTCTATTAGACTGACATCTCCCAGGTTGCCAGATTGTGTATGAAATACACCCTACACATACACAATCACTTAGTTTCAATTTCAACCGTTTTGTCATAGGCTTAAAAACCTGGCAACCCAAAACCCAAATAAGGAAGCGGGTGCCGATTGCGCAGTCTCGTCGTAAGCAAGCGGGCTAGTTGAATGGCCTAGGCCTACTCCAGAACTAGTTGTTGTGAAATTGTTGGAAATGTAATTGATTAACACATCACATAAACTGTTAATGAGTGTTGTTGATACACTGAACTTTTGTCCTCGGAACCAAATCAGACAGCAAGCAGCTTTGGAGTTTTGGAAGTAGGCAGCTGTTGGATAGCAGCTGGGGATACATAACTGGCATGCGTAAGGTAATGGTAAGGTAAAAGTAACGACCGAAATGCAGTGTTGAAACACGTGTATGAAACGTATTACATATGCAAACACAGATCCGGTATAAACACTGAGCCCCGAAAAAAAAAATCTCCCGTTTTTGGAAAGCTAAATGTTGACAGGTATGCTTTAAGTTCCACTCACCGCAGTTCCTATAAATAAAACCTTGTGGGAATATATGGCTTAAACTGCTGGCTTCATTCGTCCATCATGCCTGTTTCATTCGTCCTGACCAAGGAATGAAACATGCACGTCCCACTTTTGCTAAAATACTTCCTGAACGGTTTTGTTCAGAACTGAAAATGCAACTGTATTTGGCAGAGGACAGATGTAGGTTGCTAGTGACAAAATATTAGCTTTCAGTGTTGCACGATCTCTTTGGAAATTAACTTAAGTTGGATTCCAGTTTCTTCCAGTAGCAGCAACTGGAATCCATGCATTTTGAATTATTTTTGGAATCTGATCCCTTATCATACCTGTTCATTATTACTCGTTGCTCGACTTATCGTGACTAAATTCAAGATGGCTGTAAACGCTGAAGATACTGTCTGTATAAATCGTCTTGTAAGTAAACTACCAGTGCTTTTTCAAAGTTCTCAATGTCTCGTTTTAAATGTCAGGGCCCTTGGAAGTCTACCAATGGAGTGTGGAGATGCATTGAGCCTCGTAAATGGTGTAAAACAGTTATTTATTTGCATGGCTAGCCCGATGCCGAAGCACCACCATTGAAAAAGCTGTTGGTAGCATCGGCTAACTAGCACCAGATTTTAGAGTGCAGGGGACAAGTCGAGATGGGCTATGAGACATACGTTCACACTCGGTATCATGTTTCAATACACTTTAGGTCAATATCACACCGGAATTCTCCTTTAAACAATTCATATGAAACACAGATCCAATTGAATCAGGTTAACATTGGAATGGAACACCTTTATTAAAATATTTATATTCACTTGAATTTTGTTTTGGTCAAGTCATTACTGAATAATGGAAAATAAGATTGTTAGCTTTTGTCTGTCCAGACCAGCAGTGGACAGTACAGTCTACACTGCTTACTTCACCCCTAAGTAGCTAAACAGTTAGTTGTAGAAACTACTTTCCCTAGTTAAGAAAGTACTTAGCCCTCTGACCAATGTTGCATGTGTAATTCAACTTGATTTGCATTTCAATGAAAATTCTGAGATGTATATAATTTTTCTTTTTCACTAGTCTTTTGAATTATGGAGTCTTACAGGCATTGGATCCAAAGCTTTGTATCATTTGTGGGGAACATTTTGAAAAGGGCAAGAAAAAAGATCCCTATGTCCAAAACCCTACAGTAGAAGGCCTCCAACGCATACTTACCCTTGCTCAGCAGAAAGAGAGATGGTGATGTCCATAAAACTCTGGCTCCATATACAGATGATATGTCCTCCAAAATCAAAGTTTCATATCATGTAGAGTGAACTACTGCAGTAAGACAAAAATCAGTGAGCAGCAGCAAGTTGCAAATGCTGAGAGTGAGAGCACATCTGCACCAAGAAGGCTGAGTAGGGCTGATATAACATCATTTCAAATACTGAGAGATTGTTTCATTTGTGGGAAGGCCAGCTCTAGATCAGAACCTCTGACAGCCAATTCGACTGGTACAGGGGCAATATAAATTGTAGGCCAAGTATACTTGCGTATACAAGGAATTTGGTCTCTGCATTTATCCCATCCGTGAATTAGGGAACACACAGAGCACACAGTGAACACAATGAGGTGAAGCACACACTAACCTGGAGCAGTGAGCTGCCTTATTACTGCGGCGCTCGGGGAGCAGTGAGGGGTTAGGTGCCTTGCTCAAGGGCACCGTGGATGTGGGCATGGGAGAGCAGTGCTCAACCACTTCCCCTGCCTTTTTTCCCTTCTGGGTCGGGGATCGAAACGATAACTCTTCGGTTAGCCCGAACCACTAACCAGTAGGCCACGGCTGTCCCCAGTACCAGAGACAAGGTCCTTCGGGCAGCTTCTGAATGTACATTCAAATTCTTTCATGCCCAGATCACTTTGCATATGATGGCAAATACCATAAAATGTGCCTTGCACACTACATCTTTAAACAAAATATAACAGCAGCCATAGAAAATAATCAAAAAAGCAGACCAATGTCTATAACAAAGCCTTTATTAAGCTCACTGAAGACATTGATAAAACAGTATTGTCCAAAGATATAAAAGTGAGGACTCAATTCTTTGACTGATAGCTATGACAACATACTAAAGACCATTGCTAAACAAGAAGGTGTGTCTATAGTTCAACACAAGAAATATGGATCCTGGAAACTAAAGGAAAAGCTGATACAGCATTACAAAGACAGGCTTGCATTTGTTCCACGTCCAAGACAGTCAGATCTGATCTGCTCAGATAGTATGACCATATTGTGCACTGAGGAAAGCTGCTAAACTCACAGAAACTAGATGTACCGCAGAGCGATACAAAATATGACCGCCGCCCAGTCCAGCACAATTTTTTCCACAACAAGAAATCACGCTGAAAGGCCTATATGATTCTGTCTCACTAAATTGCATTATCCACACTCAATTCTCACTGGTATCTGCTAGACAACAAGTACCAAAACATGATTAGTTCATAGATTTCACATGTAAAATTCATTTTATACAACCCCACCTCCATCTTGCCTGTTCATAATTCTGAGAAATTCTTGATTGTTTGTGTTATGTTTGTGTGTGTGTGTGTGTGTGTGTGTGTGTGTGTGTGCGTGCTTGTGTGTGTGCCTGCGTATGTGCCTGTGCATGCAAGCGTGCATATGTCTACTGTGTGAGTATGTGTCATACGTATGATTACTGTGAATGTATGTGTGTGTGTGTGTGTATCTGTTTGTGCACATGTGTGCACCTGAAATGGGTTAACATGACCCCTGGAGGCAGACATACGGAAAAAAATGGTCATCCTAGGCCCTACAGTTCTCAAGATATTCACAGAGAACTGTGTCTGCCCTACCCTCCTTTCGGGGGGTCCAGTTCAGCGTGGGGGCTACAGATCAAAACGAAAAATGACGGTTCCATGCTATCCATGTGGGGGTACATGCCCACCAAGTTTTTGTGTACCCGGTCTTTCAGTGTCCCGGAATCCTTGTTGGTGTACGTCACTAAATGTACACATAAATTATTTTATTGTAAGGCCCCCATGAACGAAAGTACACAAAACTTGGCATGCATTCGGAGGGTGTCATAATGATCCTACACTTTTAATTTCGTGCAGTTTTGACCTTGTCAGCCAGAGATATTGTGATGAAAATACCTAATTTTTTGCTTTTTAATTTTTAACTAGGTGGCGCTATACATGAAATAAGTGGTAATGGGATGGGTTGACATGCCCCCTTAAGACCAACATACATAAAAAAGGTGGACCTCCTAGGCCCTACGGTTCTCGAGATATTCACAGAAAACTGTATCCGGCCACCTACAGGCCAGTTGGGGTATAGTAACATAAATTTATTTATTGTGTGGCCCCCCATGAACGGAATTCCACAAAACTTGGCGTGCATACAGAGGGTGTCATAATGATCCTACACTTCCAATTTCGTGCAGTTTTGACTATGTTAGGTCACAGATATCTTCAATTACAACACCTCATTTTTACTTTTTTGTGTTTAACTAGGTGGCGCTATACATGAAATGAGTGGTTATGGAATGGGTTGACATGGCCCCTTGAGATCAACATACAAAAAAAAAAATGGTCCTCCTAAACCCCACGGTTTTCGAGATATTCACAGAAAACTGTGTCTGCCCTACCCTCCTTTCAGGGGTCCAGTCCAGCAGGGGGCTACAGATCAAAACGAAAAACGATGGTTCCATGCTATCCATGTGGGGTTACATGCCCACCAAGTTTCGTGTACCCGGTCTTTCAGTGTCCCGGGAATCATTGGCGGAAATTTGGGCATGCGAAAAGAAAAAAAAAAAAAAAAGAAAAAAAAAAAAAATGACTAAACCTATATGGCCGCCGCTTCGCTGCGCAGCGGTCATAATAACAGTAGACTGAGACTACACTTCCACAGACAAGCAGTGACTGTCTATTATGTTTCCAATGCAGCAAGTATGTACCCAACATCCTGTATGACTTTGTGAACTGGTGTGTTGATTAACATGCCCACAGAAATGACCAAACATTCAAATGAATGTAAATATTTTAATAAAGGTGTTCCATTCCAATTTTAACCTGATTCAATTGGATCTGTGTTTCATATGAAATGTGTTTCACATACAACATAACTAAGGCGAGTCAAAGTAAGAGTAAGAAAACAGTGTTATGTTTACAAGGGGAAATTACCTACAGTGCCTGTTAATCAATAACAGCAAAAAATACATTGTGTAGTTTCACTTAAATAGATACAAATGTTATAGATTATATAGACCTAGTGTTTCTGAAACAAGCACTGTGCTGCAGAGTAGGCCTATGTACTTTTTTATATTATAAGTATTTTGTCAGTTGAGTTTTGAATTTGCAGTTTCTGGCAGAAACAATTGCTTTACACCCTCCCTAGCTGTTATCCTCATGACTTCATGAGTTCAGTTTCTTCAGTAGATCCGTTCACACCTGCTGGCCCTTTTTGTGTGACTAGAAGTTCTGTTGTCAATTGTAATCATCTCAGCCAAGAAAAAAAAGAAAGAGAACTGAGCCTGCCTATTCTCACTGGTTGTTGCTAAATGCCAACTGTCTACTTTATGTTATGTCATGTCATGCTACTAACTGTTTATTATACTTGCGGTGAGCACTGTTCTCTGACATGTAGCAATCTTCTTATCAGTTTTTGCTGTGATTTGAATTTTTAAACTCCGGGTTCGCTAACTACGTTGTTGGTGCTTCGTTTTATGTGTAGGGACCCTGAGCAAGCTACTGACAAGGTTTAATACCGTTTTGAACAATATTACTGGTTTAAAAAAAATGATATTTGGGAAGCGTTTCGCTCATGGCCCTTAGCTAATCCACTGTTTGCTATTTGGTATACCGGTGCAAGCTCTGTAGTGGTTGATCAACGAAAAATACGGTCTCCACGGCTTATTTGATGTGTTTTAATGCAGAAAACCACCCTTGGGTCAATTTTTGCTGGAATTACACTTTAACTCAATACCAGACCCAATACATGGGACTGTGCATTTAAGTATGACTATACTCTAAATGGCACAGACATGTATTGGGGTCTTCGGTAATGTACAACAAAAAGTAATATTTTGTTTTATATGTTACGCACACACTCAGTTTAGACCACTGATCAAAACATTTTTTCTCCCAGTTCCATTCTAAAATTGTCTAGCAAGGCAACAAAGATAGACCTAAAGTGAGAAGGAGCACCATTTCTCTGTCTGGAGATAGCATCATTGGTAACATATTTGCCTAATTTTCTCTGTTAGTGTTCACTAAGTAGATTTTGTTGCTTACATGGACTACTGACGCTATATATAAATATAAATTCACATTTCATGGTGCAGAGAGCACTAGCCGACTGTTGTCTATCCCAGTTCAGTTGCATGAATTAGTGTACCTTCCCTTCACATAAAGCATGTATGTAAAATTCAACTAGAATCGTTGTAATAATGTTAGTGGCATGCAAGAATTGCCTTCATTATATAGGAAAGATGTAGTTATAATACATTCTCTATTTAGGACTGAAACTGGATTCTGGAAGCCAGATTCTTGACTTTACCAGTCAAATCTGGTAATACCTAGAAAAGGATGGGACAAAAGCATTGTGACTCTTTAAAATTGTAAGAAATAATTGGATTTTAAGCATGCAATGGCAAGTAAATGGTGCTGGCAGTGTAGTAACCATTAAAGGTGCTCTAAGTGATGTTGGATATCGTCACTTCTGTTCACATTTAAACAAAACAGAGAGCTAGCTCGCTCCTCCCTCCCCGTCCCTTCCGTGCAACTGAAACTCTCCTGAACGTGCATCTCGTTGTTGAATGGCTGGAAAAGTTTCATGGTCCAGACTGCACCAGGCTTTTTTTGTTGCCATTTTTGGAGCTCATTTGTCAGCTCATGACATTGGTGACGGCGACATGCCATCAGAAGTTTCTACACAGTACCTAAACCTGGCACACAATCAAAGCCACACACTGCATATCACAGTAATGAATGTACATTATCCCGCTTATTATACGGCTACTTGCCAAAACGAAATAATAAACTCCCCACGATATGACTTTAGCCTACATAACCTAGCCTATTTGTTACCGTTCATCGTGGCATTTGCTGAGAAACAAATAGTTCGCAACAACACACGCTGCTGAACTTGAATCAAACATTCTTTAGAACACAACTGATCAACCGTCTGCTTTCACGTTTGAATGAAGTTTCAGTCCCTGCGTAGTGATATGAAAGACGTATCAGAAGCACAAAACCCGTTGCCATTGACAGCGGTAATTATATGTTTGCAGCGGTAATTACATGAATTTATTTACCGCTAGAACTTTGGGAAATCCCGTTCAAGTCAATAGAGCGTTCTACTAGCATTGTGAAGAGCCGTATAATAAAACTTTATATACAGTATGAATAATCTCTTTGATACAACTTTTCTGCTTCCATGATGTGTAATGAAAATACATACATTAAAGCTACACCCGCCTTTCTTTGGGTGCAAAGCAATATTTCCCTGTTTAGGCACTCATTTAATTTTGTTGAAAATATTCATGGCATGGACTTCAGTTCATCTCCGTCTTTGTAGCCATTCATTTGTCAGAATGGCCCATTCAAAAGACTTATGAAATTGCATTATAGGGCCATGCTGGCCAGGCCCGCTAGCCGGCCCGTGAGATGAAAACAGGTGGAGTGATGGAAAGCCAAAATGGCTTCTCATCTCTCCCGGAGCTGAGAGGCATGGTGCACAGCGTCCGCTCAGAGGGATGAATGTCTCTATTTCAGTGGGCGTCAGTCATTGCCGATGCCAGAGAGAGAGAGAGATAGAAAAAGAAAGAGAGCGATAGAGAGAGAGAGGGAGAGAGAGAGAGAGCGCGCGCGGCGTGACTCATTGCCATTCCTCGGTCTCCGTTGGGTCAGTCCTGGCCTTCTCCGGGTTGTCTCAGGTCCAGCAGAGTGCTGCCATCCATCACGAGGAAATTGAATCGTTCCCTAACGCCAAGATGCCACAGAGTCCAATCAGCTGGTATTTTTTTCTTTTTCTTTTTTTTAGCCAACAGCTGGATGGCGGTATTGCAAATCGAGAAGGCCAGCCGGATTGGCATCTGATTGATCTCCTCTTGGAGTCCACACTGCTGGCTACAGAGCCACTCTTACTCAAATCTGCTAATAACTCAGGGTTTGGGGGCTGTACACTGCACTTGAGCCTGTGGATGAAATTATCTAATGATGGCCTATGTGCCCTTTAGCTTAAACTTTAATTCATAATTACCATGCACTCGTGGCCGAGGATTTGAGCTGACTTAAAGGACAATTGAGTTATGGCCCCATGGGACAGTCTGTTGTATGTTGCTGGTGGGTCAGGGCCATGGTGTAATAGGTCTTCACTATCATGAGGGTGCTGACAATATGGGGAAGTAACATGAGGGCAGTAGGGGAAGCATTGGAAGTGGGGCCTCCGTATGTTTCTATTTATGGTAAGTGGTTTATGGTAAGTTAACTTTTACCATTTGCTTTTTTGAAGTTTTAAAGCAAAGTGTATGGAGGACCGCAGGTGTCACTGAAAAAGTAATACCATTTACAATGGCAAATTTATTCAATCTTGTATTACTTTTTCAGTGACACATGCAGTCCTCCATAATGTGTACTGTATATATGTATACCAAATGTTCATCTATATCAGATCATCTGGTGAATGGAAACTGTTCAGCCATCATACAATTTGCCTCCAACAGAGGGAATCAGCACAAAAATTGCCATTAAATATTTAATCCCTCCTTAAAATAATCAGTCAAATATCTAATTTTCTAGCACCTTCCATGATGTTGGGTTCACATGTTAACCAGGTTAATCAGTTAATTAATGGATCAAATTGCTTTAGTTGAAGAATCAGTTGAACTTTTTCAGTTTTGGTGGAATGTGGTGGTACTGCAGTCAATACATGCGCCGCCAATCAGTAATAGAGTTGAATAACCTCTGGGTGATTAGTATTGAGCCCTTCATGCATTTCATAGTTTGCAGTGACACATCAAGTATACTTGAAACTAAAATCTCATTTTGTACATTTACTCACATAGCTTTGTTTATCTCATCTCATGATGCGATATTAGTCACGTTCATCAACAGACCATTATATTGCAGGGAGTGCATTTTCCGCACCAAAAGTTTGTAGATGTGTCTTCCATTATGCTAAATTGCCTGACAAAGGCATCATCACTGTTCACTGTTATGACACCCCCCCCCAACCACCACACACACACACACACACACACACACACACACACCACCTCCACGACCAAATGTGGAGAAAGACACATTATAATAGACAGTTGAGATGATAATTAATCACGTGGCAGGCCAGTGTGACATGACTTTTCCTTTATCGCCTTCCGCACTGTGAGTGATTTTGTGTCATAATTACTCCTCCCCCGTTACACAGTGAAGACTCACTCGATGTCACTGTGATGGAGTTGAAGAGCAAGCAATTCTCCTCCCATGAAAGGTTTGGCATAGTAGGCTAATTATTATAAATCTAAATAATGGATAATTCGGATAAGCAGAGCGGGTATCCCTTATCTATTTTTCATGACACAATACAACTCTCTCTCTCTCTCTCTCTCTCTCTCTCTCTTTTCTTTTTCTTTTCCCCTCTTCCTCCTCTGCCTCCTACCCGTTGGCTGACAAAAATAATGAAGCCAGGGGAACGTAGAAGCCTGTTTAATTTGTTACAGATTCTGCTAATGCCACAACTCTGAATATGAAAATAGAGATCAATAATGCCATGGGAGAAAGTACCTGCTCCCCAATTAGAGTGGGAGAGTCGCTCTCATGAGTGAGTTATGGACTGTCTGCTATCTCTTGACAGCCTCAGCATACTTAAAGTGTGTCAATGCAACCCATCGCTGTACAGCACAGTACGGCACATAGCTGTTGCTCTTAAGACTAATGCTTCTCTGGCCTTGGAGAGGGAGAGAGATAAATGTAGAAAACATACAGCCATATTGAGAAAAGTGTCAGTCACCTTTTGTAAAAAAACTGTGGTTGTTATGAGAAAGGTCCAACAGTAACAGTTGGGGAATTCCGCACATGATCGTTCTCTTAATTGTACTTAATTGTATTTCTAAAATGTCCATGTGTGCCGTCTTTACGCGCAAGGTAGCTTGGGACACAGTGTTATGTTATAATATGACAATTTATCATTTATATGCACAGAATCTATGTATGTCACGGTAAGCTGGGAAGAGCTGAGCCGAAACGCAATGCAAGGCACCACAACCTTGAAATTATAAGATTCTTTATTCTGTACTTGGACAAACCGTGTGCAACACAACACAATAAGACTAATAACCGACGACGACTGAGGGGAGACAGAGGGTTTAAATACACAGGGGTAACAGGGCACAGGTGGACAATGAACAAGGTAAAACAAGAGACAGGTGGAAACCATAAACTAACAGACTAACGAGATCAGGTGAGGGGCGGAGACACAGGCACAGGGAACAGAAACACATGGCAAAACAAACAAAGAAACACATGGAACAGGACACAGGAAGTAAACAAGAGGAGCAGACATGAAGGAAAACACTAAACAGGGAAAACCAAACACGACAGGACCCTTACAATGTACTTTCTCCAAATAAGTGATATGTTGTCATGTTGAGTAACATTCTATACATATTTACATATAGACATGCTAATTGCACTCAGGTGTCAATAGCCATCGATGCTTTTTGAACCAAGTGGGATTGGCATATGTTGTTATTTAGATCAGGGTACATCTCATGGCATAGTAGAGACACACTCCTGGGTGTTCATAGCCAGTAGTGTTGGATGCAACTAAATATCTTTTCAAATTAAGTAATAAAATTACAATTACTTCAATTTAAATGGGATTGTTTCTCATTACCTTAATCTTGCGTGAAATATGGACCAGACAAGCAGACAAATGCACTCTGTTCCCTTGGTAGTGATGGTATTTACACCCTGGGACACAGAAACTGTGTGTATATTTTAGAAACAGTATTAGGGTCTTTATTTGTATGCAGCGCATAAAGGACAATGATCACGGGGACCACCACATGGCTCGCACTAACTATGATCCTGAATTGCTGTAAGTAAATACTTACCGACCTGTAGTTACTTAATCCTTTTTGTGTGCTTTTGCTACTCTTCATTTTCTTGTTAACAATCCGGCGCCAAGTTTCTCTTGGGTGTCCCTGTCTGCACTTTCCTTCTGGAGTCCAGAGGAATGCGGTCTTGGTTGATGCACCATTTTCTTTTCTCAGCATGTGTCCGATCCATTTCCATCATATCCTTTTAATTTACAATGAAGAGTTGTGTAGATGTCCTGCAATCGAGTTGTCTACTGGAGATGGTGTTTGGCCAGAAGACATCGGTCACATTTTATGATTCTGTCCTGCAGTTGAGAGAGAACATTGCTCTTCAAGGTAAACTCTGGTGATTTTTCACATAGATCTCTGTTTCTCGATGTCACTGAGTACTGTCGGTACGATCACGGTAATCGGTACTCACGTAATCAGCATGGCAATCACATCCCAATAGCGCAGTATGAGACTCAAATTCTGACTACGTCAGGCTAAATATTGGTGGGTATACCATTGTATCCAAGGATTTGCCATAACAACTCTCTATGCAAGCGGTAGAAAGCCTTCCTAAAGTTGACAAAGCATGCATATGTAGAGGAGTTCCACTCTGCACTCTGCTCCTAGATCTGGCTGATTGTGAGTATGAGTGTGAGTGTGTGAAGATGTGATCACTACATGATTGTCCTTTCCAAAAGCCAGCCTGTTCTTTCCGAAGTACTTCTTCAGGTGCAATGCTGCTTCTGTTAAGAACGATGCAACTGAACACTTTGCTGGTGGGTGAGAGAAGCGTGATCCCCTCCAACTGTTACCATCCCCCAGGTCTCCTTTTTTAGGGATTTTCACAATCAGGCCTCTCATCCATTCTTGAGGCATCTCTTCAGTATTCTAGATTCTGTTAAATACATCTGTTAGTGCCTTGGGTGTGAATCTCTCTTCTGCTTTAAGCCTTTCTGCTTTCAGCCTTTCTGCAGACACTGACATTTCCAGGTGACTTGCCATTCCCCTATGGATTTGATGGCCTTCTGTACCTCATTGAGTGTTGGGGGATTGGTTTCAATCTGGAATTTATGTTCAGCTTCTGTGATTGTTGCATACTCTGGGGGGCCTGATCTGTTCAAGGTGGTGGAAAAGTGTTGCTTCCATCGTTTCAGCTACTCTGTCTCTTTGCAATTCCCTTATGTGTCCTTTATGGGCAGATCTCTTGGGCTGCCCCCGCTATTTTCAGGTCTTATCATTGTGTAGCTTCCTCTGCTTCGGTGGCACGATTCTCTATATAGATTCTCTTGTCAGCTCTGGCCATTCCCTTCACCGCTTTGTCAAGCTTTATGTTGACTCTTCAGTTGGTTCTGGACTCTCACCAGAACCTGTTCCTACTATGACCTATTCCTACTTTGACTACCTGTTCCTACTTCTTCCTGTTTCTACTATGACCTTGTCAGGTATTGTCTTTCTCCAGTACCCATCCCTTTTCTTGCCCTTTCTGGTGCCTATCACTACTGTAGGTTGTGGTCACTGCAATCCGCACCTCTTCTTGCCTTTACATCTATTAAGGAGGTTTTCCACTTCTTATGGAATATGATGTGGTCGGTCTGACCAGTGGTTTGTCCATCTGCTGATGTTCAGGTCATTTTGTAAGGGACCGTTTGGGAGGAAAATAGGGGAGGGTCATGTCTTTTTATTCTTTGTTGAGGGGAGGGTCACCCAACTTTTTTTAGTCTAGGAGGGGGGGTCACCCAACTTTTGTATTCATGAAAACAGCAACATTTCAAAGTGGCCTGTTTGGTGCATATTTTCTATGTAGTTCTCAGTCTCAGTCTTCACACTTCGGGCACCCCTCTCTGCACACCACGTTTACCCCTCATTTCCTGTAGGGTAGCCAGATAAAGGCCTCGCGCTGCGGCTTTCGTAGAGACTCATTGGAGACTGAGGGACATCTAGGCACTAGCAAAGGTTCTAGAGGGAATGTGATTTCTGGCGCTATATTACGTTCTCTTTCGTTCCATAGCTGTCAACATTGAAAATTGAAAATAAGAGAGATGCCCCGGGTTTCTCACCCAAAATACGGGAAAATGTCAACATTTATCCCCATTAACGTCAGAAGGGTTGCAGTTGTAGCAACAAAGTAGCCTACTTTATTCACGCCTAACAGATATTAGAGTAATTTGGTCAACTTTACACAGCCCTAAAAAGGCTACATTTACCTTTGGCTTTTAGTATACCGCGTAACGTTAAACAGCGTGCATGCTTAACATTAGCAAAGCATAGGCCTACTTGTGCTTCATTCATCCACATCCAGCTCCTAACGTTTTGACAAGCATATCTACCAATTGACCTTGTTCCTGCCCAATCTCTAGCTTTGCTGTCTCCATCCTTTCTGTTTTTGTTGTTTGCAAAAATATATAGTATTTATTGGTAACCAGCAACAAGTGCAATTTGTTAATCGCTGTCATTCTTTCTCCTGTGCAAACAAAAATTTGTTACGTTCCAAGTAGCCTAGTGCGTAATTCTGCTTCATAAAGTTGAACAAATACATTTGGTTATTTCACAGAAAAATATAAATAGCCAGTTTATGGTCTACAGTGCAGAGTTGGTAAGTTATGGTAGGCCAACTTGGAGTGAACATAGGCCTACTGTACAAACAGGGGAAATTCTTTCTCTAGTAGCTGAGTAGCCTGATGGTAGGCAGGTGCGCACGTAGACATACGGCCGAACACTATGCAAGCGCCAATGAATCGTACTCCCACGACAATCACGCCGTTAAACTTAAATAGGTTAACAACATAAGGAAAACGATGATTTGAAGACATCTGTTTCGTTGGAAGGGCAAGGGGGTGGCAACACAGAGAAAGGCCCGATGGCAGGGCTAATGTTATGAGAGTATTTAAATATGGGATAGTTTACGGGAAAATATTAAAACGGCAAGACAGCGGGGGGAAAGTTAAAATATGCATAAACACGGAAACAGTTGGCATGCATGTTTCGGTCCCTGTGCACAGGGATTATTTGTCACATTATTAATCACATATGATTATTTGTGAAATTGTGCAAACAGGTGCAACACATTTGAAAATGAAGGACTGGTAGCATGCAAGCTCCCGGGAGAGATTGATTTAAGAACGTTATCACAGTGTGTCTTCATGGCGCAAAGCAGCGTGGGTGGAAGACAGCGACAATTGGCAGGGGAGGGTCATGTCTTTTTTGACAATTCTGTCGGAGGGTCATTGAAACATTTCTAGCAGGCAAGGGAGGGTCATGCAACTTTTGACTGAAGCACTCAAAATTCCTCCGGTGGCCCCTTCAATAAATAACGAACAGTCCCTAAATGGTTTTGTGTGGACCGTGGTGTGGTCAGTGCACCGTCACACAGTCCTTGTGCATTTTCATTGATATTCCCCCATTGCCTGTCACACTTTCCTTTCCTGTATTGTCCACTTTCGAATTCAAATCTCTCACTATCATTAGCATGTCATGGGTAGAAGTTTCCTGTATAATTTTTTTGCAGCTAATCATAGAACATGTCCATCTTCCATTTCTGCCTCCTCTGTTGGTGCATAACATACTACTATGGTCAGCTTTGTATACGTATTTTGAGTCTGGCTGTCAGTGGGATTCCACTCCAGTAAGGACTATTCTACTCTTTCCTTCATGATGAGAACCACTCTTTGTGAATGTAAATGGTCTGATCTTCCAGCGCAGATGATGGTATGGCCAGATGTCATTCGTTGTACTCCATCTGCTCTCACTGACCACTAGGATGTCGAAGTTATAGTTGTCTATCTGCTTTACTATTTGTACCAGTTTCACTGTCAGGCAGATGATATGTACATCCCAGCATCCAAATTTCATCCTGTTTTGGAATAAGGAAATCTTAGTGGTGTCAACTTCCGTGCTGTTGCTGTATTTGATGTTCTGGTGTGGGTTTCTGTAACAGCTACTTTTTTAGGTAAGGTTGTTAGCCTTATACTCCACTTCCAACCTGGAGGTCTGGGGACAACCCTTTGTTTGGATCCTACCCTACAACCTGTCCAGCTTGGTAAAACTTGTCCCTATACCGGCATAATTGTGGCCACCAAAAATGATGTCTTGCACAAGTTACACCTCTTCAATGGAAGTGAATTTGAGTTTGGTCATACCAGGCTAACTCTGAGCAGTACCCAACCCAGAATGGGGAGGTAGGGTTGCCTGAAAATGTGTCTATGACTAGAAATATTATTTTATGATCTCTGGAAGGATCCCATAAGGCCAACAGAATATCATACGCATGCAGGAAAGAAAATGCTGAATTGCATTGCAAAGAGAATGGAAGGCAGTGATCTGCTTGCACTCATTCTTGAGAATCCTCCATATTGATTTCTGAGTCTAGTCTCAGCGTCCTGTCCCATGTCTCCAACAGAGAGCACAGACGAATGGCAAGATGATCTATAATATCACCAACGATTTCATCTTAACCCTTAAAGGTGTAGGTTTTTGAACATTCTAAGTTCCGCAACAATTGAAGGTTCTAAAATTCTATGTTGAATTCAATGAACCCAGATATTCTTTAGAATGTTCATTTCTCAACATTCCCGTCACACCGGTGTGACGGTACTCCTTTAAGGGTTTCGCTTTCCTCTTAGAGCTATTCGGCCACAAAGCACTTCCTTTCTGTTTGTTCTCATTAAACTCTCCCACTAAACAGCACACTCTTCCATTCAGAACTGATTCAGTTTATGCAAGAGGAGGGACTGATTTCTGTGTGTGACAACATTCATACCCTAACGTCACACAGTCTGGCTTGTGCAATGTGTGCAAGAGAACTGAGAAATTGCCTAATGCAGGAACGCAATGCAGTTGTGTGGTTTTGATGAAGTCTGGAATTAATTAGACCTCGGTTTCAACAAATGGGCCTAATCTACTTGGAGACAGTGGTAAAGAATGGTCACACTTGTGACAAGGGTCTTAATTGGATAAATATTTATTTAGGCTGGCGGAAGAAAAATCATTAGATAAATTATCCATCAGCACATTAGTTAATGGTCTGGTCTGCAACCATCTCTAACACGGGCCAGTAACACCATTATTGCACTAGCCCTGTGAACATTTCAATTGTACCAAATTAAAAGTTGCACATATACACAAACACACTCACATGCATGCACAGGCACACACACACACACACACACACAGACACACACACACACACACACACAAACACACTATAAGAACACACATATACACATATGCACAGTACAGCAACAGACAAACTTACACACACACACACACACACACACACACACACACTATAGTGATGAGTGTTAGAGAAAGGCGTGGAGGAGATGAGGAAGAGGGCAGAGTTTTCCCTGGATGCCATAAGATTTAATAAAGCCATCCCAGAAGGAAGAGCTCTAGCCTGTCACATCAGCAAAGACTGCACTGTACTAACACTGTACTGAAGCTGAATGTTATACTGCATATGCTGTATGCGTTATGTCATTGGATCCCTAAATAATCTTCTTTATTGGGGGGAAATATTTCACCACTGAAATTCAGCCTTTAAATTAGACTACAGCTGTAGCACTGTTGAAGCACTGTTGGCAGTGACCTTAACGTGACTATGAAAAGCCTGAAACCTACAGTTTATTCCTACTGAATAACTCTGTTACAGTAAAAAAACATAGGAAATAGCATGCATTCCTGAGTTTTTACATTTTGTTTTCCCTATTAATCCTGTTTGTCTAGTCATGTGTATCAAATCATTAGTTTTTGATGCTGAGGGAGCGCATCAGTAACACACGTATGTATAGCAATCAGTTTCTAACAGTGGACCTTACAAAAATGCAGAGTGTTTATGACCAGTAGAGGGCAGAAGACTCCATACTGTACTCTGAATGGCAAGAGCAGCCCATAGCGATGCGCAGTAACATTTCTGTGTTCACACCTATGTGAACGATTGAACTGGTATGTAACTGAATCCAAGTATGTATTTGCGTAGGTTAAGTCAAGTAACTATATTATTTATTTATTTAGTGTAAGGAATTTATTTAGAGGGACTCTTTAGTCCTTATCACATCTGGAGTTACTATCTGTGACTGAATCTTTCAGTGTAGCAGGGGACATAGCAGCCTCTCAGGTTTCCATACAATCCTAACACACTATTTACCTCAGTTACCTCAGCAAATTAGAAAGGCTGTTATGTTCATATTGATTTGTCACAGTGGCCATATCTGATTTATACAGACGTTGAGGGCAGTGCCTTCAATGAGAGCCTGGGTTCTGATAATGGCATAGAACATTTAAATGGCACACTCTTAAACCTGCTCCTGTTGCCTGGAGACGATGATTTGTGTGGCATTGATGCGAGGGTGAGAGCGGGCGCTTTTGGCTGAGCACATGGGTACTGTAACATGAGTATGGCTTTAAAGTGCCCTCAAAAATGCCAGGCAAAAAAGGGAAACATGAATGGCTTATGATAGCCACCACAATAACACACTCTCTGTGCCTGTTTTCACAGACATACATATTCATATTTTCCCCCTTTGTTTTGATTCAAGGGAGCTGTCACACATCAGAGATGCTGGTTACGATGGAAGTACTGCATTTAAAAAGAATATAATTTATCATAATCTGCAGAAATCGGTTACTGTGATCTTCCACACTGTTTTGAAATTCGGGTAGTGCTGCGTGAGTGACCTTTTAATATTCAGGCATCATTTTGGAATCAAGTGGCTGGTGTTACGTTTGAAGTTTGTATTTTGTTGCCAACGAGCTCTCTGAATGCCATCCCAATACCTCTCAAAATAACAGTAACTGTCAACATCACTTGGAGAAGAAGCATCCTGAAATTTTTGCCTCATTTGCATCTAAAACACATTGTCAAAATAGTGTGCGCAAATAGCAAATGGCATGCTTTCACAAATCTGGTTGTGTAAGCATAGCAATCGTTGTTTAATGAGAAAATATGTTTACATCAAGAACAATGCTGTGATGAATGCTTTTTAAAAATAGCCTTTTTTATCACTGCACAGTCACAGCAAGGACAAAGAGGAGTTAACGATGAATGTAAACACACAGTTGAGAGTTTTGGGACACTGTATGTAAGTATATATGTGTGTATATGTGTGTGTGTTTGTGCATGGAAAATAGCTCCACAGCCAGACTAAGCGTTGTGTCTCACACCACGTCTCTTTTCCTCTAGTGTGGCTTAGCTGAGGATCCCAGCTGCTGGATTAACCTTTGACCCTTCACCTCTGCCCTGTGCTCAAGAGAGGTCATCAGTCCTTATCACTCCTTTTCAGCCAATTTCTCAGCTCCGTCACTGGACGACTAAAAAAAAAAAAACAGCACAGAGCACATGCTTCCTCTGTTAGCGTACCACATCTGACCTTGAAACATATCTCATTTAGAAATACATTTGATTGATATCTTATTGATTACCAATAAGATTCCTGTCATGACAAATTAAACAAGAAGTGCCTTTAGACTGGGGGAATATGAAGACAGGTAAGGTGAAAGTATGGCTTGTTGATACCATCCTTCCATTAGTAATAATTAAGAGCATGACCCCTGTTTACACAACCCCCACCTCCTTTTTCTCTCACCTTCTAGAAAGTCAAAGGGTGTTCAAAAGTCTCCCGGGACTCAGGAGGTCCAGCAAAGGTCACACTAGTTATCAATTAAAGCCTTAAAATACTCTGTACGGTAGTATAATCTCAGTCCATCTCTTGATTTTACCCAGAAATATTCAGAATCCATACAATGACTTACTGATTTTTTTTAGTTTGTTTACATTGTTTCTCTGTATGGATTGACCCATACTCACATGGTCCCGTCAGAGACAGTTCTCAGCATTTGGCATACTGCCTTACTAACCTGAATGTACTGTATAAAGATGCATATAGTTATTTGGTTTATGACATATAGTTAGTCATTCAGTGAAGAGTAGAATTTGTCCTGTCATCTGCTCTGACGAAACAAGATGCAATATAAGTGAATTTCTCCAGTTTCAGTTAGGGAGTTGGAGTGATTTATGGAGTGTTGCTTCACCCGCAACCGAGAAAAAAATAAAAACATATAAACCCCCATTGAAAACTCAAGATGGCCAAGCACAGCCCAAACTACGCAATCCGAATGTCTTTTCCCAAAAGCAGGGCAGACGGCTTGTCCTTGCCCACACATCTTCAATTCATTATCATCAGTGGATGACACACCGTTGCCTGGCTGATAGAAGCTATTTTTACCTTGTGGTGTTATGTCGACATGCAGGGTCAGAGCTGCATCTCTATTTTAACACTTTGCTGTAGGCGTACCTCTGTTTTCTGCTGCCTGGGTTAGCAAATGAAACGGCAGGTTCCTACCTGCCTGCAAGGATGGTGCTGCGAGACTCTACAAACCTGCAATGAGATCTGGTAAGTATGCTTGTACACACACACACACACTCATAAACACACAATTGAAGACACGATGGGTATTCCTCAGGCAGCAACATTCAAAATCAAACAATGAAGCCAACACAAAAGTTCTAAAACCTGCAGCAGGCTACCTCAAACAATCATTGAGGGATAGCTTTAAGGGTCCATTTTCATAGAACCCTGTGTTACAGTAAAATGCCCATATTTACCGCAAAAGAACAATATACTTACAACCTGGTACAAAAAAAAAACACATTTTGGACTCAAAAATTAGTTTCTCTATGGTGGGTGAATTCTAGAACGGTAGATTCCATTTTAATTGCATTCAATATGAACTTTAAAAGTGCAACACAAAAGAAGCAGAAACTGCACTGTACTATCCAATAATACAGTTATTATAACAAACAATAATATCTGGTGTGATTTATCAGCTGTCTGTCAGACAATTACAGTTTTTCTCGATTGCTTTTACCTGCTTAAGTAAACTAGAACCCACTTGGTCTTCATGACTACTTTCTTTGCACAGCAGAAGTAATCTCTTGCGAATGTGTTCACACATTTTCATTGGGTTCACACATTTCTCACACCCTTTTGCAAAACGGTTAACACAGGTGTCATTCAAAAGCCCCAAACTCTATTGGTTTTCCCATGCTAAACAAAAGGAAAACATCTTTTCACAGGTGGTATAGATTCCTTGCATAAGTCTGAATCTCTGATACACCTGTGTGAAACTCCTTTGCACAATTCTTCAATCAGTAATCATTCATTATACATAAGAGATGTCTGTTCTGTGTTGCTATTTGCAAGTATGGATCTAATGCACATTTAGACAAAGTACTGTATTGCCTATTTGGTGGAGAAAACAGTACAAAAGGTGTTTACTGTAGGTCTATTTCGATGAAAGTTGTAGTTCAATGAAATTTACAGTATCTTACTAGGTGTTTGCTGTATGTCTTACAATGACAGTTACATCTTGGGAGGAATGAATAAATTATTTTTTTATTCAGCACATTTGGTCTTTTCACAGTTTTTTTTTATACCAGAAAAATTAGAAAGAACAGACATAGCAAAAATGCTCATTTTGAGAACTAGATTTTGCATTTTGTTGTCCAGTGTGTAATGATTGATTGATTAAAGAGTGTTTTTGAATTGGCAACAAGTTGTAGTGTTCGAAGGCAAGATTTGCTTTTGCTGCATGTTTTAAGTGTTTTGAGAGAGTAACAGCCTTTTGCAAGCAAAATGTGTCATTTTGTCCAGAGTGCTTTTGTTTAGACACGGGTGTTAACTGTTTTGAGAACGTGATGTCAGAGTTGACACAGGTATCAAAACGATCGAGAAAAACTGTAACCTGTTAGCGTACGTCAGCTAACATAATAAACAAGCCACATCCTCCTATTTTCATACTTGCTCTTCAGAAACCTATGGGTGACATCACGTCAAGGGTTTGTCCACTTATGCTTGTCTATGGCTTTCCCTGTTATAACAAGAGTCCCTCACATCAATCTTCAAACTCCATGTTGAGATCGTGCAGAGGAAGTAGAGAAAATTGTGTTTCTGAGTTCAGACTAAATGACAGGAACACTCATGCTTCTCTGTGTTTGGCAGTGTCTCCTGTGTGTGTGTGTGTGTGTGTGTGTGTGTGTGTGTGTGTGTGTGTGTGTGTGTGCATGAGGCTGTCTGAGTTTTACTGATTATCTGTCTTCAGTGACACAGTGCACAGACCTCCTGTTACACAGATGGGCATTTAGCAAATGTTAGGCAGTGGGCAGAGAAGCTTAGAGACAACCAAAGTTTGTGTGTGTCTGTGTTTGTGTTTATGAGGATGTGAGCATGTATATGTATCTGTAATGTATGTGTGTGAGTGAGTGAGTGAGTGTGTGTGTCTTCATTGTGACCATGTGTGTGTCTCTCTTAGTATGTGTGTTTGTGTTGAGTGTACATGTACATCTATGACTGTGTGTGTGTGTGTGTGTGAGAGAGAGAGAGAGAGAGAGTGTGTGAGTGTGTGTGTGCGCGTGTTTTGGTGAGCGAGACATCGGTGTGGGCAGTGCCAGATGACTTGCTGTGTGTGGGAGTCTTGATCGCGCTACATTAACATGGATAGTCGCCTGCAATTCTCCTCCGGCCGTTCACCAGCCACCAGCCAAATATAAAAAACAAACAAACAAACAAATAAATAAATAAACTCCCGTGATCGTTGACAACACCCTGAGACTGGCAACTCATTCCCTGCCGCCTTCTTCAGCGCTGTCGACGCCGGTGTGCCCGCGTCGGACGGCACCTGATTAGTGCCCTGGCCCCCAGTCACACTCCCACTAATCAGAGCACCTAGTGTGACGCACGCTCCCCCTGTCAGGAAGCGTAATTAATTAGGAGACTGCACGGGGAGCCAGAGGTGGGCTGTGAGAGCTCTGGGCTTCAGATGAGACTGGGTCTCAGGGTGACGTGCGAATCTGGGTCATCAGTGTGTTGTTTAGAAACCTGTTTCTCTCTGACAAGACAGCTGTGAAAGTGTTAGAATGAAACCGTTATGTCAGTGTGTGTGTGTTTGTATGTGTGTACGTGTGTGTACGTGTGTGTGTGTGTGTGTGTGTGTGTGTGTGTGCTTATATTATATGTCTTTCAAACTTTCTGATGTGTATGTTTTGTGGATCTTAAATCAGAACATGCTTTAAATGACGAGGATGAATATTTGAACTGGTAAGTTTTGTTCTAGAAGAAATACATTTGGCAACTTGTAGGAAAATATGGTTTAACTCCCTTTACAGGGTCGGTTTCAGCAAAACAAGGAAAGGATGACTCTCCGGGCTCGATTCACCAACAAATGGTTTAGGTATGTATTCTTCCCATGGAAGACAGACTCATGATCTGCCAAATATTCTCCTTTTCACATGATCATCCCTAGATACAGAACACAGAAAAAAGAAATATGGTGAAACGGAGGCAATCAGCCAACGTGCCACAGCAGTACCTGACCAAAGCTTCCCTGAGACCAGAGTTTCTTTTTGCCTTGATCTGACCACTTTTTTTTTCAAAAATAATGTTATCAGAATGGCAGTAGAGAATCTTCTGGGAGATCCATATTCAGCATTTCTGCAGGACAGACGGTCATACAGATTCAGTGTGAAGCCTGAAATAATGGTTACCAGTGGAGAGCAGCTCGGCACTTGCTGTGTCTTCTTCACTGGCCTTGCAACAGCTTGAAACCTCTTTGAAGCACGCCAAATATGTGATTATGCAATGCTAGCAGTCTGCTGATGGGGAGGTGCTATTGCACAGAATAGCATTGCGAGTTGGACTTGAGGGGAGAAATGTAATGTATTTCTGGCCCTCCTCTTCTATCGCAGTTTGGAAAACAACACAGAACACTCCAGCATCTCTTCTGTTGTATTCTCTTATATTCTTTGACAGTTTTGCTACTAGGGTTCTTGTCATGTTTTCAAAGTGACAGATCGTATATCTTTGGACAACAACAAACAGCAGACCTGTGAGACCGTCCACCATGCCAGCGCAACGAAGAACCATGACAGGGTCTAACAGCCGTGCCTTTAAACAAGGAAGTAGGAGTCTCCTCGGCAGACGAATGGCTGCTAATATAACGCATTTAAAGGAAGAGCATACATCCTCCCTGCTTTAATCATGGAGAAAACCCCAGGCCTCAAATTAAATTGTGATATCGGAGAGGACAGCCTTACTGATGGAATTTCAGAGTCCATTAACGCAAAACCAATCACTGGGATGGGCCAGACCCTCCCCGATCAAAATTCAAAACAGCGAGGGGGTATCATCAGCCGTGTGCATTAAGAGCGTTATTGAACCAGGACAATGCTGGAGAGGAGGATGAGGAAGAGGAGGAGGAAGAGGAGGAGGAGTGGTACGGGGGAAGAAAAGAAACAGCAGCAAAAAGCAGAGAAAATCAATGTAGGTGATTTCTCCCTCTCACTCATGTCTCCCTGTGTCTCGCTTCCTCTTCCCTCGTTCGCTTCCTTCTTTTTCAAATCAGCCTCCGAGACAGTAATTCACTCGCCACACGTCTTTCTCGCTCTCTGTTTCTCTCTCTTTCTCTCTCTTTCTCTGTTTCACACTCTCTCTCTCTGGCCCATCTGTCCATAGACTTTCTATCCATCTACATGTAAGATACTGTACTACTCCCCTTATCCCATCACTTTCCCACTCCACCTCTCTCTCTCTTTCACTCTTTCTCTCTCTCTCTCTCTCTCTCTCTCTCTTTCTTTCTCTCTCTAAATCTCCCTCCTCCCCCCGTGTCTCTCCTGGTCCCTCTCTCTCCTATTGTGGAAGAAAAGAGGATGAAACGTGATCTGGGTTAAAATGGAAAGAAACATTAGATGCTATCACAGTTATCATTGGTACTGGGTATATCCCAATGACTGTCATGGTAATCTAGATTGATTTGTCTCTGATTTATGGCCGTCATTTATCACTGCGGGCCCAGAGGGAAAATCTATTGGCAGATTACCGATCCGGAGGAGACACCTTCCAGATGATAGTGTATTTGGCCAGGACACTGGCTCCCAGGATAGACTCAAGTACAGCAAAGTGGCCTCCATTACTTCTCCTTAAGGTGGTTC
>NC_063197.1:21216257-21276257 GCF_017589495.1 Alosa alosa | reverse complement strand
AATGAACCAGTGAATTCATGTTTCAGATGCAAATACAGGTTGTCCATGCAGACTTCTCATTAAAAACCTGTGTACTGTTTAATAATTCATGTGTGTGTGCTTGTGTTTTGTTATAACTGTTGATCCGTGGCTGCGAAGAAGCACCAGTCAGTCTAGCTGCTGCTGTGTGCATGATCTGCTTATTAAAGGATTTAGGAGCCTTGCGTTGGGAATTCATAATGCATCGCAGACGGCCCCGGCACAGAAACCTAAATAAATCACCGTAATTAACTTGGTAATTGATTTGATTCATTTCCCTTAAAAAAAAATCTAGATATTTTTGCAAAATCAGCAGAAGTCTGATGTGAAGGGTATTTTTTCCAGAGCAGAGGTTCAGTGCATAAACACTGGCCAGGTTTGGCCTGAGGGTAAGTCACTTTTTAATTACATGGGTCTGAGGAGGCAAGTCACTGTGTGACTGTTTTAATCAATGTGTCAGAAGCTGAAACATGCCAGTCTGCTTGTGTCAGAAAGCCCAGCAATACTCATTATATACTCTCATATCTCTATGCCTGTATGAACACATTCAGACACTCTTGCCTAGGCCTATGTACACCTTTTCACTTATACATGTACTCTCTCAAATACAAAGTTGCTTTATTAGCATGACTGTATGGGAACAGTGTTGCCAAAGTCATTGTTGATAGTAACATACAACACATAATAAGACCATTAATAAAAATAAAATAATGAATACATAAAAAATGGGGGGGGGGGGGGGTGGAAGTGTGGGGGTGGGTATAGAGGATCTAGAATTAACAGAAGTGCAGAACAAGAGTAATAATAGGATGATATGTGTGTATGTGTGCGTGTGTGTATGCATGTGTGTGTGTGTCACCGACACAAATTTGTTTTAGGTTGAGTCCCTCAGATCCTCACATTTCAAGATTCATTTTGCTGCAGAGGGCCCTTATTTTCATTGTCATTGTATGGCCATATTTTCATTGTCGTCACAATCTTGAAAATGTGGGATACCTATTTGGAATTTGGGGAAGAATGCCCGTCTTATGCTTTCATACTTTTCACAGTAGAAAGAAGTGCTCTTCTGTCTCTTCTCTTTCTCTCTCTATCTCTCTCTGTCTCTCTCTCTCTCTCTCTCTCTCTCACACACACAAACACACACACAAACATACAGGTGCTGGTCATATATTCAGACTATCATGAAAAAGTTGATTTATTTCAGTAATTCCATTCAAAAAGTGAAACTCACAGACTGATATATTTCAAGTGTTTGTTTCTTTTAATTTTAATGATTATAAATGACAACTAATGAAAACCCCAAATTCAGTATCTCAGAAAATTAGAATATTGTGAAAAGGTTCAATATTGAAGACATCTGGTGCCACACTCTAATCAGCTAATTAACTCAAAACACCTACAAAGGCCTTTAAATGGTCACTCAGTCTAGTTCTGTAGGCTACAGAATCATGGGGAAGACTGCTGACTTGACAGTTGTCCAAAAGACGACCACTGACACCTTGCACAAGGAGGGCAAGACACAAAAGGTCATTGCTAAAGAGGCTGGCTTTCACAGAGCTCTGTGTCCAAGCACATTAATAGAGAGGCGAAGGGAAGGAAAAGATGTGGTAGAAAAAAGTGTACAAGCAATAGGGATAACCGCACCCTGGAAAGGATTGTGAAACAAAACCCATTCAAAAATGTGGGGGAGATTCACAAAGAGTGGACTGCAGCTGGTGTCAGTGCTTCAAGAACCACCACGCACAGACATATGCAAGACATGGGTTTCAGCTGTCGCATTCCTTGTGTCAAGCCACTCTTGAACAAGAGACAGCATCAGAAGCACCTCGCCTGGGCTAAAGACAAAAAGGACTGGACTGCTGCTGAGTGGTCCAAAATTATGTTCTCTGATGAAAGTAAATTTTGCATTTCCTTTTGAAATCAAGGTCCCACAGTCTGGAGGGAGAGAGGAGAGGCACAGAAGTCCAATGTAAAGTTTCCACAGTAAGTGATGGTTTGGGGTGCCATGTCATCTGCTGGTGTTGGTCCACTGTGTTTTCTGAGGTCCAGAGTCAACGCAGCCGTCTACCAGGAAGTTTTAGAGCACTTCATGCTTCCTGCTGCTGACTAACTTATGGAGATTTAGATTTGATTTTCCAACAGGACTTGCCACCTGCACACAGTGTCAAAGCTACCAGTACCTGGTTTAAGGAACATGGTATCCCTCTTCTTAATTGGCCAGCAAACTCGCCTGACCGTAACCCCATAGAAAATCTATGGGGTATTGTGAAGAGGAAGATGTGATCTGCTAGACCCAACAATTCAGAAGAGCTGAAGGCCACTATCAGAGCAACCTGGGCTCTCATAACACCTGAGCAGTGCCACAGACTGATCGACTCCATGCCAAGCCGCATTGCTGCAGTAATTCAGGCAAAAGGAGCCCCAACTAAGTATTGAGTGTGTATATGCTCATACTTTTCATGTTCATACTTTTCAGTTGGCCAACATTTCTAAAAAACTTTTTTGTATTGGTCTTAAATAATATTATAATTTTCTGAGATACTGAATTTGGGATTTTTTTTTTTGCCATTAGTTGTCAGTTATAATCATCAAAATGAAAAGAAATAACCAATTGAAATTTATCAGTCTGTGTGTAATGAATGAATATAATATACAAGTTTCACTTTTTGAATAGAATTACTGGCACAAATCAACTTTTTGATGATATTCTAATTATATGACCACCACCTGTACATATACAGTCAACTCCAGAATTGACTGTTACATAAATGAATAGTTTTCAATTTCACCTTGTTACACACACACAAACACACATAGACACACACACACACACACACACACACACACACACACACACACACACACACACACACACACACACACACACACACACACACACACACACACACACAACACACAAACAAACACACACACACACACACACACACTCTCACAATGCATGCACACACTAGCCATGGCCTCCATTCAGTCCCTACATTCTGAGGATCCAACCCTGGCCTATTACTGTAACACTCACCCTGAACCTAGAGAGAGAGGGGTGGGGGGGGAGTCACACAAAAGGAGAAAGAGAGAGAGAGCAAGACTATGATTATGTGTGTGTGTGTGTGTGTGTGTGTTGTGCGTGTGCATGTGATAGTCTACATAGCCAAGGGCGCTGGAATGCCTAGTTCTGAGCATTGAATGTGATGTTTGTTTGGGGTGCTGTCATAGAGGATCACCTTCATACTGGGACCTATTGCCTTAGCCATCAGGACTTGCCTGCTCTTAAGAAGCCTGTGGATTCACAAGTATAGCCCCGTTAAAGTTGTAACAAATTCCTGTCCAATGTGTCGTGGATTTGTTTGGAATGTTTCTGACTTTTTTTTCCTGGCCATTTTGCGCTGTGAGCAGTTTGAACGTGCAGTGTGAGTATGGCAGTCGCTGACGATTGAAACATGTAATGTGAGTTATCTTATCGTACACACAGTGCCTGGCTTCAAACTATACTGGTTCGATAGACAAGGAATAGAAGATGGTATTAAAACATATACAGCTTTGACTGGAGGAGGGAAATAGTCTAATTTTCTTTTTGTCCAGGATGATGCATCAGAACTTCATTCTTCTGAGGGATAAGATTTTCATAAAACCTGGTCAATAGGAGATGTATGAAAAATAGGCATTATGGAAATGTTTGGGGAAGCACATAAGTTTAACTGATGTTCTATAATGAGTTGGATTAATATTTAATTCCCAATTAACTACAGCTCGGACAGCTATTGATTCCGAGGAGGAGGGGAGAGAGTTATTGCAAACTAATCATTAAAAATGATTTTACTCAACTTTGGCAGGAGTGGACTGCCGCCTCAAGCTCAGCTGGGTGGAGGTGTGTGTGTGTGTGTGTGTGTGTGTGTGTGTGTGTGTGTGTGTGTGTGTGTGTGTGTGTGTGTGTGTGTGTGTGTGTCTGGGTTATGGAAATATGGCCAGACACACATATGGAAGGTTGTGACCCTATGGCTAGTGAACACCAAGCCCCCTCCCACCCCAAAAGAGTTAAAAATGCTATTTCTTCTCATCACCTCTGCGTCAGCACATTTGACATCCCCCGGGCCTTGTGGGAAAATACACGGCTTACATCGCATCCCCCGTACTCAGTTGAACAGACTGATAGATGAAGACTCCTGGGAATATGTACTGACTGTGAAGTGTTCGGGCGGTCACTGTGAAGTGTTCGGGCGGTCACTGTGAAGTGTTCGGGCGGTCACTGTGAAGTGTTCGGGCGGTCACTGTGAAGTGTTCGGGCGGTCACTGTGAAGTGTTCGGGCGGTCACTGTGAAGTGTTCGGGCGGTCACTGTGAAGTGTTCGGGCGGTCACCCATCGATACCCTGATGAAGATTCTAAATGAAATATCCATACGTGCAGGAGCTGTCCTCAGATACTGATCACTACAACATCTCACAGATGCCGACACAGCTTTGGATTGTTCACATATAGTGCTGTTCAGTTGTATTGAGCCTTGGTGTTCTTTGGTGTTTTCTCTGTAAGTGTTTTCAAGTATGTGTGTGGGTTTTACCAATTACCAGATGTGCTTGCATTTTGAATAGAAGTGTTTTTGCGAAAAACTATTTCGTTTTTTATGAGATTTTCTCAGAATAAGTTTACTTCCCTTCAAGGTTAAAATTTTCCTCATTGTTTTCATTGTGAGATTACAATAGATCACAAAAAGATTATTTTTTATACTTGTTTTAGTAAACTTTACAGAAGGTGCCAATAATTCTGAGGGTACTGTAGCTTCAGGAGAAATGTTCATTGTTTACAATACAGTAAATGGATTTTGCATCTAAAGACTAAGACAAATCAAAAAGATTTCTTAACCTAAATATAACACTTTTTACAGTAAATGTAAACTTTTTTAAAGTAAAAGTAAACTTTTTACATTTACTGAAACATAAAGTATTGAGAATTGGGGTTTGTGTTTACAGTTTTGAAAAAAGGTTGGAAGGTTTCAAATAAATGTGTTTTAGCAGTTGTGAAAAACTGTATACCGAAAAAGACAGACATTTCAGTATTGTAAATGAGAAGTACATTACAGTCTATAGTATACAGTGTAGTTTGAATTCCTCAGTGATAGTTTCTGTCCATTGTTGATATGAACCTGCACTGTTCAGCAACCTGTTTACACTCTGAACTAGCTTATATTGGTTGTGTCACATCATTTAAAACAAGTGTGATCAATTTTTGGTAGTTGTGTTTAACATATGACATCTGTGCTCCATTTGTGTGTCCCTGGTGACCCAGTTCATGGTGGAGCCTCGATGCGAAACGTACTGTACGTATGTGTGACACACACATCATCTGTCTCCAGGATGTGGCCCACTCTTCTACAAAACAAACAGGCATGTAATAAAAAATATTTTGTAATGAAAACTTTTGCCTGTAACATTTGAGAACTAAAATATCCTACTATAGAACTATAAAATATCCCTGATGCTTATGACATCTGAAGATTAACATCTTCACAATGAGCTTCACTACAATATCACAATTTAATTCAGTAGAAATCTTCATGCGTAAAAAATAAGATCTGATGGTGGCTTTGTGAGGTGGACGAACGGGTAGCTTCTTTGAAGATGGGCTGGTGGGGGTGCACTTAAAAAACCCGACCAGACTCAGGCCCCGATTTAAAGTAGACATGGCATCAGACATGCACTTTTGGACAGGAGTGTATTCCTGCAGTCACAAAGGCTGAGTTTTAATGAGGAAACACAGCAGCCCTGCTGATTCTCATCTCTGTGCCACCGCTCGCACCCCTAGAATAAAGGAGAAAGGATGTGAAGATGGGAGAGGGAAATCACAGGGCATCTTCCTCTGAACAGACCTCTGAAGTCACACATCTGCATTTCATTTCTATTTTCTCTTTTCCCCTCTCCTCTCCACTCACCTCTCCTTCCATTCTCTCTCTCTCTCTCTCTCTCTCTCTCTCTCTCACACACACACACACACACACACACAGATACAGTACATTTGTACATAAAACTTAAATGCCAAGTTATCTCCAAAACTAATCTCTGCTGGCCACTGATGTCTGTGTGAATTAAATGAACTATGGCTCATTCACAAATGTAGAACCAGGGAACTTGCGTTGGTCACCAGTGGCTGCTTTCATTAGCATCTCAGATCATTTTCTTGGCACTCCATTTCTAAAACATTCATAAGCAGGCCCAGAAACATGAATAACTCCCGAGTGTGAAATCATCAAGAGCATTAAAGTAAGAGCGCAGCATCTCATCATTCAGAAATAATCGATTCATTGATTCAGGACCGTTTCTGTGGTGCTGGTGGAACAGTGGTGCGTTGCAGTACTGCCGTTCACAACTCAACCCATGCTGCTCAGCTTTGTTTGAGCATTCTGAGTTCCTGTCGTCTGTCACTGTGGCAACTCTGACAACTAGAAGTTTTTTCCCGCAACCAGTGTGCCAAAAATCCACCTGTTCTCGTCCTTACTCTCTCTCTCAGTCTAAAACTGGTCCTTGGCTTTCCTAATCACAGTCTCGTTAGCGTGTGAATAACCTGCTTTAATTAGTCCTGCCCCATAACCCCCAAAGTCTCCAAAGGTGCTGAGGATATATGGGGCTCCTAATGCCGAGGAGCAGGGGCCTCTCCTCCTCCCAGCCTCCCTCCCTGCCCACCGGCCAGCCAATGAGTGAAAAATGCCCGTCCCGGGACGAGGTCAGTAAACGAAACGCAGAGGGATGACAATGGCGATAAATCACATGTTATCACGCAATTAGTAGATTAATAGTGTGTGCCTGTGTATGTGTGTGAGGGTGTGGGTGGAGCAGACCATCGTCAGTTCCAAAGAGTCTGAAGGCATTATCCTCCTCGCTTGGGGGTCCTTTAAATGCACACACACGCTGGTTAATGGATGGAGTTTCTGCATCAATTATGCCCCCCCCCCCCCTCCCCACACACACACACACCCAGTGTCTCTGTCATATAATCACCAGCTGAGAGAGCTCACTTGATCTGTGTGATTGGTGAGTGACTCAAACACACACACACACACACACACACACACACACACAAACACAAGTGCCCTCTCCACTGCACCCATCTGTCGCCCCCCTAGAGCTGAGTAATGAGTAAACACACACTTGCGGTGGTCAATGACCAATGATGCTGTGTAGTTGTTTAGTGTGTGTGACCTAACAGGTAAGCAACAATACAAATTGCATTAAGTTCATGGATGTTATTCCCTGAGATCATACACACTGCTAGTATATAAACCTCACTTTGGATAAAAGCACTATTTAATGAGCTGTTGTGATTGTAAATTGTTTAGTTGTACCATAATGATGAGACCTTTGAAAAAGTATACTGTGACCCAGTGTACCATGTGTGGATACCCATATATTTGTGTGTGCGTGTGCGTGTGTGTTTGTGTGTGTGTGTGTGTGTGTGTGTAGACAGAGAGAGAGAAAGAAGATGGGATGTAAGTGACTAAGGTCTGCTGGGATGAGACGAGTCAGTGCCCTCTGGGCTCAGAGGAGGGAAAATCCAAGCGAGTCATTGAGGTTTCATAGCTGACCAGGAATCAGCTATCTATCGGCTAAGTCAGACAGCCACAGCGGGGCTCCTCAAGAAATTGTTTTGGTATGGCTACTCAGGAAGACACAAGGATCTCTTTCTCTTCCATGAGATGATAGAGGAGTAGTTGAGATTTTAAGATGGCACCAGAGTAACAGAAACAGAGCTGTAATCTGTACTACACTTCTGAATGTACAGTGTGTGTGTGTGTGTGTGTGTGTGTGTGTGTGTGTGTGTGTGTGTGTGTGTGTGTGTCTCTGTGTGTCTTTGTGTGTCTGCGTGTACGTTGATGTGAGAGAGAGAGAGAGAGAGAGAGAGAGAGTGTAAATGTATGATTGTGCGTGCTTATGTTTACATTTCAGTGAGTAGAGGGCATGGAAGCTCTGTTGCTGGCACTGAGCATCGGTGAGGACCACTGGCTCAGGCTTAGTCAGCTTGAAGCGAGGAGCTTGATCTCTGTTGACACCGCCTGCCACGGTGGGGAGCGTGAGGCCAGCCCTCCGCCCTGGGGGCCTGCGGCCCTGTGCAACCAGCCAGCCAGCACTCCCTTCATCCAGCCAGTGTGGGTGAGAGAGTCACAGGGGCAATAAACCAGTACACATTCACATTTGCATCCAGAAAAAAATTCAATGTAACAGGTCCCTCTGGCAAAATACAACCGCATGCAGGGACGCTAGGCTAGCTATGACTACTAAACTGTGCTTCAGCATGTGTGTGTGTATGTGTGTGTGTGTGGCTTGGAGACAGACTGCATACACGTCTGCTGCTGAATAGTCTTCCTTAAGATTGCTGTGCAAGCTGACCGGCTAAAATTACTTTTTGAACTGATGGGGTTTCCAAGGAAAAGACAGTAACAGTACTGTTTCACTAAAAATCACAAATCTGAAAGAGATATAATTTGAAATGCATCAGAACATCAAGTCTCCCTGAGTCAGTGAGTCAGGGGCTTTTGTGTGCAACTCATTTGCTGTGAAGCTGCTGCTCCTTTTGGGGATTTCCCTCCATCCGTCCCTCCACAAACAGAATGCAGATGTACACAATGTCAGGATTAATGCTCTGTGTTTTGGTTGGTGTGCATGAATGGTTTGTGTGTGTGTTTGTGTGTGTGTGTGTGTGTGTGTGTGTGTGTGTGTGTGTGTGTGTGTGTATGTGGATCATGCTTTGAGAGGGACTGTTTACTTGAGTGTGTGTGTGGGTGTGAGTCTGAGGATGTGTGGACATAATAGTTTGAGATGGGCTGTTTGTGCATTTGTGTGTGTGTGAGTGTGTGTGTGTGTGTGTGTGTGTGTGTGTGTGTGTGTGTGTGTGTGTGTGTGTGTGTGTGTACGTACATGTGGGTGTGTGTGTGTGTGCAAGGTGCTCTACTTCACGCAGTGACTCAGCTCTGTCCTGCCTCCCCCATCCCTCCTCAGCTTTTCAGGAACTGAAAACACTCCCCCAGAGCCACTCATCAGCTGGACAGCCTCAGCTGCTCCTACTGTTCCTTCAGCTCCATAACCATTCCCACTCAATGCACAAACAAAACCAAGCCACATCCATTACCTAAGATGTTCCGCTCTGTTCAGTCCTTGGCTTTTCCAAGATGACCTTTTAATCCAATTTTGTAAGCCCATGGGATAGGGAAAACAAAGGGTTTTTTATCATCATCTATTATTGTTATTTGATGTGTGGTCATAATCATACATTATTTCCTCGCATTAAGAGCTGCAGAAGCACCATTCAGAGTGGCGTTCTACTCTGTAATGGATCCTAAAAGAGGAATAGTCCACTCATTCCAGCACACATCCAACATGTTTGCTCATTGTTTTGGAATTGCAATCACAATCACGCCCCCTGCTTTATGGTTAAGATTTCAGCCTAATGTCCACGCTGTGAGAGTTGCAGCAGCGTGCTAGCAGAACACTAAGTGCATGTTTGGAGATAGCTCATTATTTTAAAGGCTTTCTGGGCATGCGGCCAGCCAGTGTAGGACATGGCAAAGCAGCGCGCTGCATGGCTCACTATTACTCACAGTCTGTGTGGGTCTCTCCTCTATTACAAGTGGGGTGAGATGAAGATTGCTGTAGCGCGGTGACTTTCCTCTTAAAGGGTCAGTGGCAAACTGTCTCCTCAAATGCAGAAAACTGTCTCCATGTGTAGGCAGGTCTTTCAGTCATTTATTATATATGAGCAATAACACCTCTGGAAGGTGGGAGGGGACTTTTATTTTGCAAATTTCATTATGGTGTTTGTGGATGCCAGACATTGAGATTGTGCCTTGGTGTGTTATGCGTGAGTTAAAAGATAAAACACACTGTTAACATTTACTGAATGATAAGTAGGTGCAAGCCTGTCAGTTTGAGAATGAAACACTGAATTCATGAATTTTAAGTGTCTTGAATTTACCAAGGTAAGGATGAAAGTGTGTGCGTATTGCTACATATTACTAATAGAAAATGAAACATTTCATCATAAAATTATATGATTTTATATTCCATTTTGCAGTCTTAGTCAGGTCAAGTAGGTTTCATTGTCATTTTAACCATATACACTGTACAAAATGAAATAAAACAATGTGAGAAGAAACTTCTTTCCCCATCGTTGTGCTGTGATGCTGCGTCACCTTCTCCCAGACAGCAGTAGGGAGAAGAGTACTTGGGAGGGGGGTGTTGGTGACGACAGTGACTTAGGAGGTAGAGGAGTCGTGTGCCAACCAGAAGGGTCCTCCTGGCCCTCCTGAAGGTGCCTTGAGCAACCCTATATTGCTCATAATGTGCTGAGTGGTATTGGTATATGTGTGTGGATGGGGAAAACAGGAACGCTATACAAATGCAGTCCAACAGAAGTCCACAGGCAGAGAATGTCATGTAATAAACGTCACCAAAGTCCCCATTGACTAATGATACCAGGAGTTAGAGTAATGCATACAAGATGCATTGAATTAAGTAACATATATGATTGCTGGCACATTTCCTCAGTCTAGTGGGATCAAGTTTAAGTCTCCTGAATTCAACAACGATGTCTTTTGTTTTGTCCACATTGAGGGACAGGTTGTTGGTGGTGCACCAGTTAGTGCAGGGCCATACAGGGCTTTGCTTCATTTGTTACCACTGATCAAACCCACCACGGTTGTAACATCAGCAAACTTGATGATGTGCTTCAAACTGTATGCTGCACAGTTATGGGTTTACAGTGTGAAAAGCAAGGGGCAGAGCAAGCATGCAACCTTGAAAGGCTCCTGTGTTCACCGTTCTATCAGAGCCTAGTTGAGAATCCAGGAAAACATCATTTTTAAAATGCATCATAGCATGAAATGTGGTGGTGTGGTGTGCAATTCAAATTTTTCAGGGCATTAGAAATGTAAATTTAGGAACATGTCGTCTAATTACTTGTGACAGAAAAAGTGTGTTGCCGTATAAAGCGTGATTTTTGCAAACTGCAACACCCTGTGAGGTCAGTGGAGCAACTTTCAAGTAATCAAACACAGAGAGCACAATTATATGTTTATGTAAATGTATTTTTACATTTCCAATTTGGGAGGAGGTGGAAGTGGCAGTTCACAGAGTAGTTTGATTTAAAACGAGCTCTGAGTGTCCAATAAACCAATTACTAGATGTACCGCATAGCGGTACAAAATAAGACCGCCGCACAGTCCTGCACATTCTCTCCACAAAAATAAATCACGCGTCTAAATTTGTCTCAATCTCCTACTCCACCCCCTACTCTTGCAACTCATGTGTATGTAAACTAGTAAAATAGTAGAACATTACTTAATTAGGTACCAACAGTGCAACCTGCAGTGACAACAAGATGATGCACATAATTCATACGGATGCTAATAATTGTTTACAATGTTTCGAAATGTGCCTTAAAGAGGAAATTCAAACACATAACAGTCCAGCAATTACTAAAGCAACATGAGAAGTATACATCATATGCAGATCTTATATTTGGGATATTATATTTTGGACCCTTGTCTTTTAGTTACTAGCATTTTTAAGGAAAACATTCAAACTATCAAAAAAGTAGCAGCAAAAGATATATTAAATCTGTAATGGTTGAACCAACAAAAGGATTCTTTGTGACCCATCTGATTACATTGATTGAAGTTAAAAGTCAATGTGGGTGCAAAGAGAAATAAATTACTTGTTTTATTGGTGAAAAGGATCATCATTTGCATACATATGATTTTATAAAATGATAAACCTCAAGCTAATTATAATTCACACCCCTTGGTGTGATCACACATCCGTCTTTGAGAACCACTGTGATAAAGAGCACTTCATCAGGGCCAGGAAGAATCTATGTCAAATTGAGAACTCTCCACTTGCAGAACGCCTCCTCTACCTCCAGTGTTACCAGTGTGTGTACGTGTATGAGTATGTGTGCCTGCTTGCATGTGTGTGTCAGAAAATAAATGTGTGAATGTGTGTGTGCCTGCATGTGTATGTTCCAGGTTATAACTGAGGGACATTTGGTCGCTGCATTTATCCCAATCTGTGAATTAGTGAAACACACAGTGAACACACAGTGAGGTGAAGCACCCACTAATCCCGGCGCAGTGAGCTGCCTGCAACAACAGTGGCGCTCGGGGAGCAGTGAGGGGTTAGTGCTCAAGGGCACTTCAGCCGTGCCTACTGGTCGGGGTTCGAACCAGCAACCCTCCAGTTACAAGTCCGAGGGGTTGTCAGTTCGAACTCCCCCATATGACCCCCTATGGACAGATTTCCACAAAACTTGACATACCTCTAGAGGATGGCCAGGGACCAAATAATTTTTTTCCGTAAAGGTTTAGTGGGGCTACATGCCCACCAAGTTTCATGTGCCCCGGTGTTTCGGTGTCCTGGGAATAGTTGACCAAAAATTCAGGAAGTTCTTGACAGGGAAAAAAATATCCTTAAATGACCTTATATATCCTTATATGACCAGTCATAATAATCTAGAATCTAGAATTCCCAGACTATTTTTTAACAAGTAATCCAACTCTACTGCAAAATCAACATATTCACACATCAGATGTACAATACATACATCACAGTACGTCTTCTTTGCAAAAGTGCATTCTCAAAAGTGCATCCTCAAAACTGCATGCTCAAAAGTGCATACTTGTCAAGAGTTGTTAAACACATGGCACCTCAAATAAACTAGTGTTGCTGATGACTCTTTTTTTATTTCACTGTGTAAAATAGAAATTGGGTCATATCTAGGACTTCTTAACAGTCTGCTTACATCTTACCTAACTTCAATCAACTGTACTTTAACTCCCTTGTGGAAATGCATTTCTCATGCAAACATTGCGTGCATTTGAGACTGCATGAGCTATCATGCATCCATCTGACATCTGCCAGTGTGTCGCCCTCCGAACCCACAAACGGGGCCACTGTCTCAGGTGGCATACCCAGATGGGTGCGAACACTCTGTGGACTTGTGTGACCCTCGTCATCCCCCCACCACCCCACACACACATACACACACACCACCCCCACCATTTCATTCTCCCTTGGACCCACCAACACACATACACACACACACACACACACACACACACACACACACTCTATTTTCACGACTCGTGATAACCCTGTTTTCTCCTCTCTTCTCACTTTCTTCTATCACATCCGTGCCATCGCACTTCACTGAAACCTACATGCTCATATTGCTCATATCCTCAAGGTCTGTGGATGTCTTTGTTCCAGGCTGAGTTGAAGCCAAGAAAAAAAAAACTGAGGAGAGGTTTTTTTCTTTCTTTTTTTCAGGGCACATCTGTTAATAAAGGCTTGTTAGAAATGTTTGATTACTACATATTAGCTGTGTGGTCCCCAAGTGGACTGCACTACAGAGGAGGGGGATAAAATCCCATTCGCCACAGCTCGGCTTTGATTTATTACATTCCCTCCTTGGCGTGTGGGTGGGTAGGTCAGATGTGGGTGTGCGCTCGCTCTCTTTTTCTTTCTCTCTTCCTCTCTTTCTCTCTCCCTCTCTTTCTCTCTCTCTCTCTCAGTCGCTTGCCACACTTACATTTGTTATTGAAGACGACTAATCACGTTCACTTCACCCCCTGCCACCATCTAAATGCAACCCACCCACACAGACATACACAGACACACACACACATACACACACACATGCACATTCACACACAGACACAGACACACACAGACACAGACACACACACACATACACATTCACACACAGACACAGACACACACACAGAAAGACAGACACACACACACACACACACACACACACACACACACACACACACATAGACACAGACACATTCACACAAGACGGCCGCCAAAAACACTTACTGATACTTGGATCTTGTTTAATATCTTATAATTTCACACTAATGTACACACACATACAGAGAGAAAAAGAGAGAGAGAGAGAGAGAGAGATAAGAGAGACATATAATACACACAGAAATAAAATAAAAATAAAAACACTTTTCCTCCTGACACACACAGAGACACTCAGTGTGATGTAGCAAACACTATTCTTCACAATGCCCAGGCCTCTGCTGCGATTACACTATTCATTATTACCTGTGGACACCACGTGAGGTTCTCCAGGTGGTGATGTGATGGAGACCCACTCCCGTATTCCACGCAAGCCAAAAGCTGTGTGCCTGGAATACAAAACGGTGTCGCCACAGGTACCTAACAGCGAGAAACACACACCCCATTAATTACATGGGGAACGACGGAAGGGAAAAACAGTATACCTCCTATTACAGTCCCAGAGACGACCGGACCACAGCAGTGCCCTTTATTTGGTGGTAGCGTAGTGGCTAAGGAGCTGGGCTAGCATAGCCTGAAAAGTTGTACTTTCAATTCCCGGCAGGCTCGGACTGGTAATCTGTACAACCGGGCAAATGCTCGGTCCACATGTGGGCCGGTGACCTCCGGGATTTATTATTTATTTTTTTAAAGTTATTTAGCCTAGCCTATTTGCGACCCGTCATGTCGGCATAGTGCATAGGCCTAGCCTATAAATGCAGTTGCATCCATTTGGCTTGGGGGGTGACAGGTCAATCATTTTGGCCTCTTCATGACAGGTTCAGTGTGTGTTACGATCGCGCCCCCCTGCCCCACCCCTCAAGTGGATTTGTCCGAGCAGCCGCTAGGTTTGTGGGGAATGTCACTCCCCGATGTGAGTCGCTACCCGATGTGAGTCACGCATGCTCAGATTGATAGGTTTTACGGCATAACGCCAAGGGATCCGACTGAAATCCATAAAATAATTCACTTTTCTGTTTCAAAAACATTTTAGCTATCTAAGATTGTTTGATTGCTAACGTTAGCAAACGCCATTCAAGTGACAGCCTTTGTTGTGCTTGATTGCTTACTTATTTGCCAGCAGTGAACAAACTTCGTTATGTAGGTCAATTTTTATTGATATTACAGAAGTCTCTCGCTAGCAGGCTAATTCAGCCTCTAATCTAGAACTGACATTAGAGATCATGCCGTGAAAATGTGATGCCTTACGCTAAATAATACATTACTGCTGTGTAGGCTAATGTCATTATTCTGTGGCTAACAGCACTGGTAGTCGCAAAGTAGCAAAGTGACGCATGCGCAACTCACATCCGGTAGCGACTCACATCGGGGAGTGACAGGGAAATATAGCCTACGAGCAAAGATTGTTAAGGCGGAGCAAGATATTTCATCAGGAGCCACTTCCGGGAACCCGGATCGCACGAGGGGGGGTCAAAATCCCCCTTTATGCAGAGCAGAGGCAGCGACTGCTCCATTGAAGTCTATGAGCATAGCTCAGAATTTTACCACATATGCTAAGGTCTTGGTTCTATAGAGTTAAGAATGTGAATTTTGGGCACGTTTTCATGATCCTCAAACCCTTCTGAACATTTCAGGTACATTTTTAGCATTTTTGAGCATTCCAGTCTGGAGAAAATCGACTTTATATCAGGTGTGCGCCGGTTATTTATGCCGCTGCTGTTGGCCGGTTGCAACGTACACTCATCAATACGTCATCGACAGACCTCTTTATGCAGACAGGATTCGATCCCCATTTCGCGCCCATAGATATGAACTACAACGAAGTATCTTGCTCCGCCTTAACATGATAGCCTAGTAGGTGCCCTCCGCTGGCTGGTGTTCACATCACAGTTTAACCGTAAACAGTAACCAGAGGTCTAGTTTTATTCCATAAATATATTGTTTTTATAGACGTTAGTTGCACACGCTACCAGCTTCCATTTAGTGCACCATGTAGGCTACTGTAGTGCGGTTCTGTCAACATAAAAAAAAACTATGGGTAGTCTACAATTTTCGCACAACTTGGTGGAAATGTGTAGCACAGGTTAAAGAAAATACATTCATTTTTTGAGTTGATCCTACTCAAAAGGAACTTCAAAGTATTTCCCATATAGTAGGCCTAGCCTTTTAGCTCACAACGACAGTGAAAGTGACACTTGGAAAGTGGAAGTCTCTCCAGTGTTAGGCTACATTAGATGCACAATCAATCGCGAGTCGATGCAGGTAAAAAGTAGGCCATCAACTGGTAGGTTAGTAACGAAGGTAGCCTAATTTTGCAAAATGTGATGACGGCACACAAACTTGGGCAAAAACGTTTAGTAGACTATACTTGTGGTGATAGCCAACAGTTAATGTGAATCACAGACTATAACCAAAGTAAAGGAGATTTGCACCAAATTAAGTTAATTAAATTAATGGCCGTGGTTGTACGTTGGCACAAAATGTAATTTCTGTCAACTATGACGATGTCCCATGTTCAGTAGCCTATATTTTTCATTTAGTCAAGCATGTGGTTTAATGCATGGGTTAACATGACGTGAGACAGACAGAATATGAGAATGTCTTGCCTATCCCTGAATCCTGTCCCTCTCAAATCACTTTAAAATGGTGTGATTAGCAACCAGAATAAAAAAAAAATCCTGGAGAGACACTCCCGGACCCCCGTGTTATTGTGATTAGGCTGTAGATCTAAAATCTAAATGTTTAATGTTTGGGTTCAGTTTATGAAGTGTTGCTACAGCATAATACTGGGTGGTTGTTATTTATGGGGGCAATCAGGGGGGGATTTTATTTTTTTTTGGGGGAGGGGTCGTCGGTCCAGTGGTGGGCCGGTCCAGGAGAAAATTGCCAGGGCCGAATTTTGTTCCCAGTCCGACCCTGATTCCCGGCTTCCACCATTGTGCCCTTGAGCAAGGCACTTAACCTCGAGATGCACTGGGGAGAATAGCCCCTTGTAATATGACTGACATAATGTAAGTCGCTGTGGATAAAAGCGTCTACTAAATGAATACATGTAAATGCAAATGTATTACTGCACCCTAAATTGTAGATTAAGACTAATCTACAATTTTAGTTTTGTTGGAGTTTACCGTGCCATACAAAGTCCTGTGTATCACACTAACTACTTTTGCCTGACTTCCGTGTGCCTACATGCTCTCATGTACTTCAGTTTAGCTTAAGCATTAGAATGCAAAGTCATTTTTAATATGGTGCACATAACTGTACTTAAAGGTATCACTGAAAGAACACAGGTGGAAAAAATGCTGCATTTTCATACACCACAAAACCAGTTGGATCAGTCAGTCTTGCGTGTACACCTTTATGTTGACACCAGAAGCTAATAATGTGTATATATTTCCTTCACTTGCCTTACTTCTGCTGATCATACTTAGTTTCCAGTGCTTCAGTGATTTTTTAACATACCGTGTCCTTCCATTGCCAGCCTATGGGAAAGCATTCCCCTCAGCTTTTCAGTCACGCTGCGTGAGAACATAAGAGTTTTGGCTGAATAAGGAAACTTGTTTTTGTGCCACAACTGCTTACCATGGCATTCCTCAACTCCAGTGCTGCCGCTCCGGTTGATTGAAACTTTTAAAGATCACCGCAGCAGACCTTTCTCAGTGCATTAGGTGCTTACAATCTAAACAGTAGTATGGGGGGGAAAACTTTTGCTGCCTTGCATGTCAGCCAATCATTCCACTTGGTTTCTCTCACATCGTCTTTTAGGCCAATAAATGTCCTTTAACTCATGCATTATTTTGCTTGCATAAGACATAAAAGCTGGCCATAGATTAAAATAAATGTGTGTGGAAAAGCAACTATGGGCTTTGAACTTCTGCTTAATGTTTTTTATGTCTATTTTTACATTGTTTTGTGCAGCCTTTATAGAAAATGTCAGAAAGACTCCCTTTCAGAAGTATTTCTCTCAAGCTTTATAGAATGTTATGAGAGAGACAGAAAAAAAAAACTCATTTTCAGAAATGGCTGGCATGTGCCCTTGCACAAACTCTGAGGAAACACAGTGCCATATTATGGTTGACTCTGTCTCCAGACGATTCCTTTTGAAATTGTGACCTTAGGGGGTAACATCTCTGGCAATTGATTGGGCACTTCCAGAGATTAGCCTGAAACATTTATGACAATGAGAAGGGAGAAGGAAAAAATAGCAGATCGTGTCTATGAAGGGACATGACAGTTAAAGAGCTCGAAAAAGAAACTGCTGGAAGCTACCAAGAACAGTTTAATTATGTTCCAGTGTTACATATTCCCCATATTACAAATACTTATTTACCTACTGCACAGATCTAGCTGTCTGTGAATATTACAACCCCAACTCTTGGGGTCCCCAAGTCTTGCATTATTCATACGGTATCAACCAACTGATGTTCTAATCCAGACTTTTTTGTTCTTTGTTATGGAAGCATGCATAGACATATACAGAGAGAGAGAGAGAGAGAGAGAGAGAGAGAAATGAACATCATCTTCGACATTTGTTGCTAACATTAGTGAGTGTTGTGATACCGTGCTTTTAAAGAAATGGATTTTAAGTGTGTGTGTGTGGGGGTATGCCTCAAGAGTTGTATAGTTGTGGGAACCAGATAAGACTGCATCTCCGAATACAGATGTACAGAGAGGATAACCAGGTGACATGCTGTAGTGTACAATGTTCATCCAGAAGGGAGAGGCTGTGGCAGATTTCAGCACCTTGGTCAGCACCAGCCAAATAGCTTGAGGAGATGTCCCACCCCATTTTTATAAAATGAATTTCCCCTTGAGGATCAATAAAGTATCTATCTATCTATCTATCTATCTATCGATCTAAAATGTGGAATATCATAGTGCTCACTAGTTGAGACAAATACAAAACTCCTCTCAAGACAATGTCAGACTTGAAGACACCTGTACTCCTGTTGTCCAATAACAATGACCCAAGCTCATTGAAGAGATGTGATGCCTAGAGTTTCTATACTTGTAATGGGGTTTAGCCCCAGGATGGCTAAAAAAACCCGGGGAGATCTCAGAAGACAGGACCCAGCCCTGGCAGACAAACAGAGAATTCATTCCTAATGTGTGAGTTTGCCCCCTGGGTCCAGCATGGCCACCAGGGTCTCTGCAGCATGGCACGTGTGTGCCACCGCCCAGTGAATTTGTATTTGTAAACGTCCTGATGGATGTGTCAGGCCGGCGGAGGCTGCCCGCAGTCATTTAGCCATCCATTCCTCATTAATCGAAACCGGACGGAGTCCCCCTCCCCTCCGATAACTCAGGACTCCAGCGGAGCTTTGAGAATGAGCATGGCACCATGCCCTCTGTCTTCCTTGCCTGTTCTAAGGCCTCCCTTTATGGCCCCCAACTCTCCTCCCAGACCCTTATTTATAAATGCACTGACTTGGTGTATTGATCGAAGTGTGTGTGTTTGTTTGTGTGTGTGTGTGTGTGTGTGTGTGTGTGTGTGTGTGTGTGTGTGTGGAGGTGGGAGAGGTGGAAGAGGTGGTGCCTCTTTTTCCTGAGTCCACCTGATGGCTGAGAGGAATGAATGATGAATGGGAGTCTACTGTCTACAGATATATTTGTAACCTCTCTGTTTAAGCATGGCTGGAACGTGAGTTGACATGATTCATATGAGCCCCAGACACTGAGGGGGGAAAGGGTGCTAAACTGTGTGCACACAGTCACACACACACACACACACACACACACACACACACTCACACACACACACAAACACGCACACACACACACACACACACACACACACACACACACAGACCATCCATCTCCATGCCCTTTGGAGATTAAGAGTTACTGACCATCCTAGTCTTGACACCAGAACATAATTTCCCAATGCGAAAAAGACTACAGCTGTGTCACTCGAGACTACCCCCACCCCACATACACACACCCCACCCAGGCCATCTTACGAGACACACAGAGATGAATCTGCAGCGTGGAGTAGGCGTTTATGAAGAATGGAGGGTGTCCTTGATTTATGAAGCTGGTTGTCATGGTGCTTAGCCGAGCCGTAGTGCAGTAGAGAGGCTATTTCGCAGGCAGAGTGACACAGAAGTGACATGGTGTTGACCACTGCTGGCCAAGCCGTGCCAACCCAGGCTACTAATGAGTCACTGCTTTGAGCTGTCAAAAGTACTCCACACACACACACACACACACACACACACACACACACACACACACAGGCACAAGCACAGACAGACAGACAGACAGACAGACAGACACACACAGAGAGAGAGAGAGAGAGACACACAAACACACAGAAACACAAATGCGCTCATACACACACACATACACCCCCCACCCCTAGTAGTCTATTTTAAATGGGCATTGCGGGAAAGAAGTTGAGTACTTTATCTATGGGAGGAAAAATTACAGAGGCAGAAATGATCTGATATATGATTTCAAGGTGTATGTATGTGTGAGTGCAGTCCAATAAACAGAAAATGTGTGTGTGAGTGTGTGTAGGTGTGTGTGTGTGTGTGTAGGTGTGTGTGTGTCCATGAGTGGGCTTACACAATCATTCATGCTGATTAAACCTCTCTGATGATCACTGTCAATCCCAGTCCAGCTCCCCTTGTGGCACATGGTCTGACAGGACCAATATAGCAGAGCAGCCAGAGAATAGGGGAGAGTAGAAGAGGAAAGGAGGAGAGGAGAGGGGGAAGAGAGATGGATGAAGGGGAGAGGAGAGGGGGAAGAGAGATGGATGAAGGGGAGAGGAGAGGGGGAAGAGAGCAGCCCAGCCCAGCCTTGCAAGGGGAAAAATAGACCTTGATGAACACATCTGAGGAGCAGTAAAGACATTTCCCTGTGCGAGGATGGAGTTAGGGGCGGGGGGCTGCGAAACAGACCTTGCTGTGGCAGATTCATGTTGTTGGACACTAAAAAATGAATGCTAGATCAAAGCCTCAATACCTAAAGTTCTTGTAGCATACTTTAACATAGCTTAAACACATGTTCTGCTTTGCATATTGTTTGCAATCCTGCAACACACTTGACACACATGTTTCTTATATTAGACACTTTGTTCAAACATGATATCTCCTGCTATCATTGGAAAAAGACTTACAGGGATAGGGACTGCCCCCCCACACACACACACACACACACACACAGACACACACATACACATCCAAGAAAAAAATATGTTTTTTAAGAATGTTTTTTGTAAAAACTTTTGTTGCAAAAAATGCAAAAAAAGCAGATTACTGCAAAAATTCTACTTCTGAGTTTCACAGAAGACTGAATATGAGAAAATGACAATAAAAATAGAAACACAGACACTGCAGTGTTTTATATAAAGCACATCAGTGTGTTCCTATTGATTTGAAAGAGTAATTCAAATAGTGCATGTGTGTAAGGTTTTGTTGCAATACAGTTTTTCTCGATTGCTTTGACCTGCTTAAAGAAATTGGGATCCACTTGGTCTTCATGAACACCTTCTTTACACATGCCAGTTTCTTTAAGCAGGTCAAAGCCATCAAGAAAAACTGTACAGTAAGCCATGAGAAGTATTTACAATGCCAGGTAAAAATATAGGTACTCTGTGACTCTAGGTGACTCAAAAAAACTGTAATTATGGGACAGTTATATTGCAGTTTTGACACTTGAAGTAGTGCAGTTATGTTTTGTAAGCGAGTCTCTCAAGGTGTCTTCACACCATGTAATCCACAATGATATGCGTAACAAAGCATAAATCATACATAAAACAGTTGCACACAGAAACAGCATGTAGGCTACTGGTGGAGAGAAAATGATGGCACAGAGGATATGATGTTCTCTTCTTAAGGTCAGTGTTAGCAGCAAACCAAGGGCTGGGGATAGGGCACTGTATGGCATATAGTCCTAAATAGACTATTAGGTGCCCAGGAGATAACCCACGGAAAAATACATCTGCAGGCAACTCTGGATGTACTGTACACAACCTTTATAAAGAATAATTTGTCTTAGCAGCAGTTCAAATTAGAAAGAGTTAGTCAGACACTCTGATTGAATCTTTCCACTCAACATTTCTCATTATATATGGGAATTCTGCACCTGAAATTTTACCAAAAGTACTTTTCAATGAGAAGACAAATAGCCAGTTAGCTAGCTAGCCTGCTAAACATATCATTCAGACGGCTAGCACAAGTTACATAAAGATGAGATATGAGAGATGCTAGCATTTTCAAGTAAAAGTATGCTATTATAAATAGCACCAACAAGCTAGCATATGTTATTAGCAGTGTTAATCTGTTTTTTCAGTACCTACCATGCACAATAGATACAGGCTCTATGTTTTAAGGGTGCCACAAAGATTAAATCAAGGATGTGTCTTAGATTAGTGAATCACATCCATATCCCCACAGATTCATCAGTCTAGCACACTTGTCATTAAGGATCTGCTGCCCATCTATTTATGCTGCTGTGTCAAATAAAGACACAAAGGGCTGCATGTGTAATATAAAATGAATTACAATAATGCCATTGATAATGAGATCTGATTCATACCTATGTTGTGTGCCCTCCCCCAGCAGACCTTTGGAGAGTTGGTCATGCCGCGTTCAGAGGAACACTGATATTAATACTGAGCAAGATTGAGATGTGAGAGCAATTGCACATCAGCAATGAGGAGAGAGGAAAAGGTCAAACACTATGCAGAATGATATTATTTATCTGCTGCACCGATGATGAAGGCGTAAGAGATCTTGACCTTTTTGCGAAGTGCTTTAATGATCTCATGGAAGGGGGGAGTGTGGGTCAATATAAAATGACAGGAAAATGCCTTTAACATGAGGTTATGGTTCCTGAGGAAAGATGTACTTCTGTATAAGATGTATTCTATTTTGGTCCCAATTAGCATTGATTTACAGATTGTACCCTCTGCGAAACAGGCTTTGAGCCTGACTTTCTTAATTGAGGGGAGACATTTTCTGCACATGGGTCTTCACCTATATCACATTTGTTCCCTTCATTTAAAATTCAAATGAATCACGCTGTTAATTTATTGGCAGGAATACACATTTCCCATGTACCACAATACTGACAATCAAGCCCATCGTCAAATTACTTTATATAACAAATGAAAGCTTAATCACTTTCTTCAAAATTCCCATGGATGACAAACTGTTATGCCTAGGATTTGACCATTACTTTCATGACTGCCATGTAAATATTAATGATTGTATGATGATTGTATGTGCAATTAAATATGTTTAATTAAACTCATACTCTTATTTCGTCAAGAATGTTCTCTTTGGGCTATCATTTCTGTGGCATGAAATGTAAATAGAGTACAACATCAAGCAATCATGGATGGAGAAAAAACCTTGTCTGCCTCAAACGGTAAATGTTGGAATTTCCGCACAGATTAAACGTAAAGGTCAGCTCATCTGTGCTTCCACTACCGGCACAGCCAGTTTGAACTGGGCAGACAGTAGAACGACATTAATGTATTCAGTCTCCCTCTTTCCTGACAGTGAAGCGACACAGGGGATCATTCTGAGCGGACACCTGCCTAATCTCAGTGGCACCCGGCACTGCACCCTGTGGCACACCCCTCAGCATGGCTTCCCACCACAGCTTTGTTCAACCCTCCTTCTGTTTTTTCTTCTCTTTCTGACTCACTCTTGCTCTCTCTCTCTGTATTTATCTCATTTATATGGTAAGCTATGCTTCCTTCTGGTGTCCATTGTCCAGCCTGGGCCACTAGGCCTGTCGGAAAGGCTAACTGACTGACTGACTGGCTGGCTGGCAGGTTGTCTCCCTGACTGACTGAATGTCCAGTTCCTGAGAGGAGAGTGTGCAGGGGAGGTGGGGGTAGAGACTGGGCTGTACGGCCTGCATGGCCCCCAAGTGGGATGCCACCCTTATCGGCTCCACTCAGGCCTTCCCCCCTCCTGCCCTGCCCTTGCCCTGTCCATCAGCAGGACTGACAGGCCCAAATGGCATCTACAGCTGCACAGCGCTGCTCGCTTCAGTGTCTACATGGAACAGTCTGTGATTGGTTATGTGCTGCAGTGGGGTAGTTTTCTTTTCACTAAAATATTTTCATCAAGTTTTAAGAGCCATTGATGTGCGATTGGATCTAAAAATATATGATTCTAGACTGTAGCAGTCCATTGAAGAATAGGGCCAAACTTGGGTCAAATCCATTCTGAGTCTAGTGCCATCTACGGGATCATCATCAGGCTTTCCGGAATAGGAAGTCTACAAAACCAGACAGCCAAGGAGAGAAAAGCTATAAAGCATCCCGGCTCCAGACAGAACCTGAGTTGGTGATTAATGACTCTGGTTCATTAGCACACTGCATTGTTTGGGTCAGACGACACCCCTGAGTCCCATCCGAAATTTCATGACATCTTATTGTGTGTGTGTGTGTGCGTGTGTGTGTTTCTGTGTTTTATGTGTTTGGCTTGTAATAAAGCTAATTTAGGATAATCACATTGTCCACATGTTTGAAGTCTGCCTTATTAAGTTTGAAATGTACATACCCACCGCATTTACCCACCCCCAACTCAGCACAGAACAATCAAGACATTCTGCTGATGAGCCACTTCACAACAAGCCAACATCTGGGAGAGTTGGGCACCATATTACTCATTAATGGTTTGGTCCTTGATTCTAACCCCATACTCTTTGTTAAATTCTCTCTTTTTGTCAAATACTCTCATTGCTGCTCAATTACCTGCTCATTATCCCAAGGACTATTATGGGCCACACCACCATCAACTGAGAAGTACTCTAATTATTACCATGTTCCTCTAATCCTATATTGTCACATTTTTGTCAAATTCTAACCTATTGTGAAATACTTGTCATGGTACTCTTGTTTATACATTCGCTCTGTAAATTCGTTAAAATTTGTCAAATACTCCTCACAGCTTGCTTGCTGTCAATGTTTGCACGCAATGAAACTCATACATTTGGCTCCGCAAGTTGAAAAAAAATGTGTGGCTCAATATCACCATGGAAGGGAGAGCGAAACCCTTTCAGAAAAGCTTTATAATTTATATGAATACACATTTTCATGAGCATATAAGAATTCCCAAGGCAAATATGTCAGCTGATGATAAGAGTGTGAAAGTTGCAAAAGAAAGAAAAATGCAAGCATAACAAATGCTGCAAATTAGCATCAGGAACACTAGGGTAATTAGATTTAAACACTGCGCTGTGCGTACTGTGTATAATTGAAGAGAATTTTTTTTTGTGTGTGTGAAAAAACCCCGGCACGTCACGCGCAGACATTCTAATTTGACAGTTTAGCCAGAGAGGTAATCAAGGATCTTTGGTTTAGCCGTTTAGACGGAGACGCAACCCGGGTCGTCTTCAAAACTCTACACTCTGGGAGGAGTCTTCAGATTTTTGCGTCTTCAAGCCCCGATGGCGGGGTCGCCGTGTAAACCAAAGGCACTTATGATAAAATATTTTGTCATCTTCCTTCGCAATCGTTCTCGTATAAACGGCCCCGTAACCCCCACCCCACCCACCCATTCCCTTCATTCTCATTCCTCCACCCCCACGCAGATCACTTTCAAAACGGGCACACTGCACAATTTAATAAAAGATAAGATTTGAATCCCCCACCTCACCACCCACCCCTATCCAAGACCAAGCACCACAAGTGAAATCAGATCCCTGCATGGGATTTTTTTCTTAAAAAGAACACACTAAGGATTTGTAATTTTGTGTTGTTCTATAGATGTGTTTCCTCCTCTTGTGATGTGTGTGCGTGTGTGTTGTGATATCCCTGGAGAGTTAGCATGCCTGCAAATCCTCCCTGTGAAGAAACCCTGCCGGAACACAGCCAGCTGGGGCCCAGCTATAGTTGCACACTGGAAACCTCACTTCACCACATCATCAGATCTCTGATTTATATGGCAATTACTCAACAAATTAATACAGTTCTGCGAGAATGTCATCCTTCCGAAAGCAGCCAGCGATCCCCACTCTCAGCCACACATCCCTGGGTTCTCTCCCCCAAACAAACTAATTATAGAAGGTGACCTTTACAGACTTGTTTTTTGTGTGTCTGTGGGCTGGCTGATTGATACCGCCTCTTAATTAATCATGTGTTTGGTAATTACTCCACTTATGACATTTGCCACCAGATTCATTGATTTTTAGTGCAATGTGCTCATAAGCATTGCACTACATACCCAGCAGCTAGATCAGTATGGAGGTGTATAGCACTTCTTGGGATAGTTGAGTGCTTCTCATGTTTGTAATTTCTCAGATGGCACACCTTACTGTGAGTAACACTTACTCAGACACACAAGTGTCACTTGTCAGGGTTTAATGAATTTGTCCCATGCTGTGAGGTTCTTCTTCGTGGGCTGCATGTCTCAGAAAACATGCCAAAGGAGGAAACAATGCTGAAAGAGAGTAGATTCAAAAAGGAAGCTGGAAGAATTATTTATCCATATGCTGATGTATCCTTATGATTGATGAGAAAGACATGTCTTTACAGAATAAGAGGATGCCCAATTGGAGACTGCTTCTTATGAAGCCTTGAGTGAAATGAAATAAAAAAGGACAATTAAAAAATCAGAAAGTCCATGAAGAGCAATACAACTATAATAAGCTTCTAACTCAAGCGTGAAACCTATTAAGTAGTCAAAAAGGATTTTCTTACTGCATAAAACTCTTGATTTCATTTCTATTTAGCACTGCATCATTCTGCAGAGAGAAAGAGAGGGAGAGAGAGAGAAAAAGAGAGAGAGGCTGTGAGAAGGCCAGAGAGCGAGAGAGGGAGAGGGTGAGTGAGAGGGAGAGAGGGAGAGTCTTGTTACATGGATTAGGTAAAGATAAGTATATGAGGTTCGAAAGAGTGGATGTATTGCAATGCTGCTTACAGAAATGTAGTTGAAGTCTCCATTTTTATACATCGAAACCAATGCCAAGTAGACCTTTAAATTATTAATTTAAGTAATTTAAAAGTGAAATTACCCACCACTTCCCCAAAACATGATTTTAAATGTGCTTTGTATTACCTGCATAGCTCTCCAACATAAATCAGTTGCAAAAACACAATTTCCCTGCCTCTACCTCTCAGCCTCATTCAGACTCGTTAAAATTCAGCTCATTGGAGTGAATAGCCTTAAAGCATGGGATTCATTTGTATGGAGGAAAGTGATTGGGAGAGCCCTAAAAGAGTTATTTAAATCATGATAGAATGCCTCCCAAATCATTTAACAAAATGTCAGAGGAAGGCTGCTGGCTCATTCCGCCAAACACAGGAAGACCACTGACGACTTGGTTCCACATTTGCCACTTCCCTAAGGAGAGAGGAGAGGACCCCACCTCATAGAGTTTAATCAGTGGTCTCCTGAAGTCCCATGGGTAAACACACATACACACATGCACACACACACACACACACATACACACACAAGCATTTATGCACACACAAGCATTTATGCACACACACACACACACACACACACACACACACACACACACACACACACATGTATGCACACACACACACATATACACGCACAGGCATGTATGCATACATATGCACATGCACACATGTGCGTGCACACACACACAAACACATGCATGCACAAACACACACATACTTAAGGCTTTTGTGGTTCATGGTCACGTGTGAGACTCTCTCCTGAGGAATCTAAACAGGAGCCTCCACAGAATGCATGCAGATCCCCTGAAGTGAAGTATTCATCAGTGGGCCTCTTGTGATGGAGGACAGGTAAATTCAAAGCACCTGGTTTGAGCTGTTGCTGTTTTGCTGATTGCTGTTGTTAGTGCCACATGTTTAAAATCCATGTTTTGCAGAAAATCAAGTTTGATATGCTTGCTGTCCAATATCTTTGTGTGGATGTAGGCAAATTTGGAGCCATATAATGAAAGCCATCTTTACGGTTTTATGTTTACTGTAAAGCAATTGTGAATTTATTCTCAATTAATTTACTGTCACTTACCTGTAGGGGATTTTGATCTAGTTAGGTCAAAGCATGTAGGTCCTTGGTGCCAAAGTGAGTGTGTGCATTTGTGTGTGTGTGTGTGTGTGTGTGTGTGTGTGTGTGTGTGTGTGTGTGTGTGTGTGTGTGCGTGTGTGTATTTTCTGTTTCAGCTCCAGTGCACATACAAGCAGGTTGGCTGTTTCCAGTGTGTTTCATCTGGTGATTAACCCATGTTGTGTGTTAGTGTGTCAATATCAAATGTCAAAAACATGCTTGTTTGCTTGTGCACAATATATGAACACTGTATATTTATGGGAGATTGTTTTCAAGCATGTGTGAATATTTTGTCTCATCATGATGATGGTTTGTGTGTGTTTATGTACAGTGTGTGTGTGTGTGTGTGTGTGTGTGTGTGTGTGTGTGTGTGTACTGTTAATTCATCTGATCTACATAATTATGATGAATCTTGTGTAATCTGTGAACTGAATAATGGTGAATGGGGTAGTGGTGTTTCCCACCATAACACAATAGCGGCCCCTCCTCATCCATCTCACGCAGCGCAGGAAGTCCCAGGCCTGCTGTGGGATATATTTATTACCATGACAGATGATCACTGGGGGAAAAAATTATAAACAAATAAGTAGAAAAAAAGCCACACACACACACACACACACACACACACACACACACACACACACACACACACACACACACACACACACACACACACACACACACACACACACACACACACACACACACACACACACACACATCAAAGAAACAAATAACACGATTTCCCACACAATCTGTTTGCGGGTGTGCTGTGTGTGGTTTTGACAAATGCAGTGGCAGCTGCTTGTAGGGAAGCTGGGGGCCCTGGGAGTCTGTCTTTGGTGAAAGAGCCAGTTGCAGGCATACTGATGCTCTGCCAATCCCACTGGAGGATCAGGGGCCTGCTGGTGAGGCATACATTATGGACTGACACGAGCTCTCATTACAAGGATCCATCCCTACTGAAGGTCACAATGTCACCCGAAGGTCAACAAGATATAATAGACGAGCATGTACCTGAAGGGATGCTATATAATAGGTTGATATATTCCTCTAACATGGTAAGATTTAGAGCCCCTTGTTGGAATGGTATTTTACAAACTCACAGCCTGTGTATTTAAATCTCCTCTACAGTGCCATTTATCCTTGGATGACTTGTTAATGAAACTCGTCTTGAGACAGACATCCATCAGAAAGATGACAAACTGATGACAGGACAAAGTTCACCAGTAAGGTAGACTCCATAAATATCCCCAAATCTGCTTTTCATCCTGAGGACGTCATTATTCTCACGGCTAACTGTGGACTGCGTTTTAAGGTGAATTCCTTTATCGACATCTTGATAGCAAAAAAATAATACTAAAAGACACTCTTTGCATACAACATCTCACCTCTTTTATGGCATCACACCAAGACCTTAATGAATGTACATGCTTAAAAAGGACGTTCAGAAGTCATTTTGCCAGTTAGTGATCCAGAATAGAGTGGGTTGGCTGTGGAGAGCACACTGTCACCTTTGCCAACAGGAACACATGGTTTCTCGAGGACAATCTGTTCGCCACTTAATTTTTCAATTTATTTAACCATATCATAAAAGAGTGTTTATGAACTGAGTAAACGCTATAGAAACATCTGCTCAGAAGTGAACTGTAACTCCTGGAAGGCAGTAATAATGAAATGTACAGACATCGAGAAAGGGGCGAAGGAATGGTGAAATGAAAGTCTGAACGAAACCAACAAGATAGCCTTGGTCAGAAAGAGACAAGTGAAAAGATAAAAGACAGATGGAAAGACATAGAGAGAGAGAGAGTGTGTGTGTGGGTGTGTGTGTGTGTGAAAGAGAGAGAGAGTCATACACACACACTCACACACACCTGACACACACACACACACATCAGACACTCACACACACACTCTCTCTTCTCTCCTTTCTTGCGTGGTTTCTGGAAGTAAGCTATCTACATGTTTATAAATCAGCCAAGAGAAGAGGAAGACCCCCATCTCCACCCACTTACCCAACTACACAAAGGCTGACATTTCAAAGACATTCAACCCAAGTAGCCCCATCAAAAGATGAAATTCATGCTTGGAAAATGGACACCCTCCATCTGAGTCCTGCCGCCATTTCACATTGGCCTCAATTGATGGTTACCACAGTATGGGTGAGTGTGTCAGTACCGTGTGAGCTAAAAAGGTTTACTGCATGTGGGAAAATAAAGAAGTGCCATTTAAATGTCCATCTGCACTCTCAATTCAGAACAATAGCAACAGAGTTACAAGTCAAGTATAGAAATAACACGTGCCTATAAAACACCAGTGGATTTGGATAATATTGAAAATGGGGTTAAATCTACAGCAGCGTGAGGTTGCTGTTCAGTTCCTGCTGTCTTCTACACTCATCACATCCTCTGTGGTTTTAAGGGTATTATGACTAGAATGCCTGTCCTGCCCTTGCCCTTGATCAGATCTTCAGAAAATCTGAACTGGCTACAGGAAGATCCAATTCAGTGCTGGCCCTTACTCAAGAGGATGTATGGGTTCTGTGCCATTCAAGGGTGTTCACTGTCTTAATTTCATTTCTTTTTTTAAGATTAGTTTCGGGCTTTTCAAGCCTCTGTTGATAGAAAATTTAAGGTATAATAGGAAATTAGTGGGAGAGAGCGAGAGAGAGAGAGAGAGAGAGAGAGAGAGAGAGAGAGAGAGAGAGAGAAATGGAAGAGGGTTCCAGAAATGATTTCAGGCCATGTGTGGTCTGGGATGCTGAAGCCCACCATCCGCTATGGTGTAAGTGTCATGGCTGTGAGAAATAAATTGGTATGAACCACAATCGTTTTGGTCTGGGCCTGTTTGTTGCATCTGTGCTATAGGAACTTAACTCTGCCTTTGTGATGGTGAACTTATGGTGAATTATTCAGAGTAAAAAACAAGAGATGATAGCTTTTGTCCAGTTAATGTTCGCACATAATTTGGTACATCATACAGAACAGCCAGCACTTTGTGGCGTCCTTAGCTAACACTTGAGCTCTGCAGGCCAAGACTTAAGTCCAAAGTTTTGCAGTTTATGAAACCTAATAGAAATGCCAAACTTCAAGAGAAAATTACTATTTGCAGCTACGTTGAGCTTGCCTAACTCACACACTGACATAAGCCTAGATTCACACACATACACACACACACACACACATATACATCTTACACTGTGTAACATGTCTTCCTTCTACTGACAAAATATGCCTCATGTAAATTACATGACATGTAAAATCACAATAAGACAATACATTAAAGAGAATGATAACTTTGATTTTGCCGGTCTGTAGAGAAATGAATAATTTTCCAATTTGTCTGAACACCACAGATCTGCTTTCAGATGTGTATTTTGCATGGGCTGGTGAAGGTATGTATCTGTGAGTGTCCCCAAGATTGAAATAAGAATAGTTCATGCTAGAGGGAAAAAAATATGGCATTAAAATATGGCATTACCTCATGCTTTCTTTAATTTGCTCTTGCAATATGATTTATATTATTTTATCATTCTAAGTCAATGAAATAATGGAAAGCACCTTGAACCATATATCCTTAAACTGATGGGCAGGCATGATAGGCAGTAAAACATAGGATGTGTACTTTTTGTTCCAAAATCAGTATTTTAGGTTGTTCTTCTCTATAGTGTAGACATGAATGTTGTATCTGTTGTGATTATCCCTACGTGTAGATAGCCAGGAATATGAGCACATGAACGAACACCTTTGGCACATTACTAAGCTAAAACTGACCTTGCATGGAAGGGAACGTCTTTAAGTCAAACCAGTGTAACAAGATGTCCCTTAAAACTATTCTATTTATTTATTCATTTATTTAAAAACTATTTCTATTTATTTATATTCTCTCTCTCTGTTTCTTTTTCATATACACCCACACACACACACACGCACACACTGGCTCAAAAATAGAGAAGGGTGGTCAGACATGTCTGGATAATGTGGCATATATTTACAACACACAACAGAAGTCAGAAGAGGAGCAATAAAGGTTATGGTGAGCAACTGGCAACACAACAAAACCGTAAAGCAACCTGACATGGCAGACAGCATTCAATAATCCTGTGGACGTGACTGTGGGTTGTGACTCTGTATAGCAATGTGATATACATCACTTATTTATTCCTCGGCAAGATCCACAGTTCCTAATGTTTGGCTGTGACTAAAGTCGGTTGTGAGGAACAAACATCATAGTCACCTGTGACAAAATAATATCATGCTGTCATAATATCAAGTAAAACAGCTATGAAGTAACCATGTACAGTATGATTATATTACAAAGTAATAATTACAACAAAGAGTACATGAATATGGGTATGCATATTATTAACAATAGCAAAAATATGTGATGGGGATCATTTTCAATATTACTAGCATTTTCTGTAGGAACCTGAGGCAAGTTTTGTGTTTAGTACATAAACTGTGTAGTGAAAAGAAGTGTAATATCACTCAATGTTTTGAAACAAGGTACCCCGAAGGAACATAATAATCAAATATTTGAATATATTTGTTTTCAAGTTTAGGGACTTACAGTATAATCCGTTCAAAGAATGCCACACGTTCTGGCCAAAGGTGTTCTTTCTGGAACAGCCAAGTTTTCATTTGCAAATCCACATCAATGTCTGTTTGTCACTAAAATGTCATAGTGAAACTCTGAGCAACAAATATTTAATCACTTTCTCTTGCCAGGATCCATCAAACTAATATTTCCATTGATCTTCCATAGCCTGTGATTTTTAAGAGCAACTTGTGTGTGAAAACAACCATAAAATGCAGAAAAAATGTAGAGTGTGTAGAGAATGTAGAGTGCACTGTTGTTCACTGGGAGCAAATACTGAAGCACTTTGCAAGGAAACGGTGAACTGTGTGTGGCATACAATCATATCAAACGAAGGCAAATGGAAATCATCTTTCGAAAGTATTTCACAAATTGGCGCTTGTTGTGACGTGTTAATATGGTAACTTCATGTAATATGGTAACTTGTACACCCCAAAACATAGCATTGTGGATGAAGAAAAAACACCAAACCTTAAAACCATTTTTATCAAAACCCACAGCCCTAAGTATATTGCATTATCTAAACTCAACATGGCGACAATGGCAATCATTGATCTCGACATTTGAATGCTATTGAGTATATTGGCATAAAGCATTTGTGTGAATAATGCCTTCCACTATAGCAACGTCAGGTCTGAGTTAATGTCTTGCTTTGTAGGGTGTTCGAAATAAAAAGGGGTAGAGTCGCTGGGAGCATCATGCGAGAAGTCCAAAAAGGCTTCTGAGAGTTTATCGTGTCTTTGTACAGAAGAATGTTTACAAAATTAAAAGTCTTGGTGCTGGCACTGCTCATTGTGTTGCTATGTTAAAAAGATGTGTGTTTATGGGTATGTTCACCAAGAGAACAGTGCAGCTTCTCGTCACGGAAATGACGTACAGCATTGGCCCATATTAGTGCATATCATCATCCAAGAACACTGCTCTCATGCCTCCAGAGTTTGCAAATAGAAAAAATCAGAACATAACAATTATATGGCGCTGAAACACGTCTCTTGTCTTGATGAGTCTTCGTAAAAGGGTACGGGGGGGGCATCCTATCTGTGGCATTAATTCACGTAGTACATCCAGTAAATCAAATTGAAGAGTGAGAAAGCAGAGGGAAATATTATCCGTGACCATCGATCGATGGAGTTCACGTCTGTGAGATCGGGGATTTTGATCTTGAGTTGCGAGGAGCGCCGGCGCAGCCGCGTCTTCTTGGGGTGGATGCCGCCACCGCCGCGCTCCATGCTGCGCCGGCCTTCGTGCCGCGGAGCGCTCTGTTTCCGGTACTGGATCCCTGAGTTGTCGAAGACCATGGAGGAGGAGTTGCGCGTCTCGCTCAAGCTCGTGGTGGTGATCTCGTTGCTGGCCACCTCGTTGTGGATCTCCAGGGAGGTCAGGAGGATGTTGCCCTGGGCATCCACCTGTGAAGTACATTATAACATTATAAATATCAGGATGAGGTCAGCACCATCAATCTCTGTTCTGCAGAGGTGGGTAACGCAGCTTGAGAAACGTCCAAACACTTATTTTTTTTGTTCTAACCATGTTAGGTACACAGGTAAGACTATGGTGGGAGTTTTACTTTATGAAGCTGGGGTTACCCACCTTTGCTGTTCTGAGATGATGATTCATGTTATTGTCCAATGCCTGTGCTATTACTATGCTTCCTATGTATACATACTATATTACTATGTATGCAGTATAAGGTAGCACTTCACATTAAGTGTACTAATACAGTGCTCTTACTTAGGTGATTGAAAGTGTACTTATACAGTGCTCATATTTAAGTGATTGACAATATGCAGTTAGGAAGGTATCAATATTATACCTTACATACTGTATGTTGACTTAAACATGTGATTCTATATACTGACATTAGTCTATTGTACTTTATTATTAGTTAATTAAGTGTTTAGTATAGATTACCTAAGAACATTTAGTCTAAGGCTTGGACAAATACATATGTATGAAAGGCAAATATATGACAAAAACAAGTATGTTTTTAGATGGTAGGTAAAAATGGTTGAGTGATATGTAGTAGATTTCCCCATTGAGCATACATCAGTAACCAAACCTTTACTTGGAGGGCAAACATTTAAAAAACTAACTCAATGTGCAAAGTCTTCAGATTCTGATTCCCAAATCAAAGTGAGCTTCAATAAATTAGTCCCTATGAAATTAAATGGTGACCATATATGGACCAAGTCTTCTGGCTGGTCACCTGTAAATCCCATACGTGTAAACTCTCAGAGAGTTACGATGAAGAAAGAGGTAATGTGCGAAATATTCATTCTTTACATGAATTGTGTAGTTCTTACTACCCATAGTAACAAACTCTAAATAGTAACATATTTCTTAAAACATACAGTAATCAAAAAGGTGCATTCTAATAATCTATTACAGGCTTTTGAGTAGTTAAGCTTATCTTTATCAAACATATGCACAAATACACGCATTCCATGCACAAACAATAAATCAGTGCATTCAGATTCTTGACAGCTGCACCGCTATGGTAGATCTACACACATTTTTATTTAGGACATATTAAAGCTATACACTGCACCTTTAAATCCTCTATTTGTCAAGTTGATGTGACATTGTTTCTCAAGGAGCAGGGCCTCTCATAGCAATGTTCAATGACTTTGTAAGTGAAAAAGAATCAGGAGTAATACTTGGAGTAGAAGAGGTACACCCAATAAACTCAGATTTATGTTGTATGCCAAACACAATGTCCTGAGCAAAAAACAACACTGGGAGCATCATATTGATTCATACTTGATAAAAAATCCTCTAAAACGAGGTGTTCGCCAGAGGCATTAAGCTCTGCAGATTTGTTCCATCATAGCATATAGTCCTTTATTGTAGCAGGTGGAAGATAGTTATGAGAAAAGTAATCTGTATTTCCAGAGCAATGCTGACATGGCGAGGTTATTTCCCATAGGAGATGCCTCCTACAAATTCATTGTCTATTTGCTCTGACCTCTAAAATCTCTCCGGTAATAAATAATTCAACAAAACATAATTACGGCACAAACATCCAAGTAATAATCTGGATCATTGTTCCTGATGGGTTCAGATGGAAATAAAATAAAAAAAGACAGAAACAAGAACTAGGAAACTAGGAAGGAAACAAGACATCCTGGGAGTGAGTGAATGAATGAATGAATGAATGAATGAATGAATGAATGAATGAATGAATGAATGAATGAATCAATCAATCAATCAATCAATGAGTTAATCAACTTAATGCTTCTGTTGTAAACAGACTTTGTCACATTTGGAACATTTAAACAGGGGGACAATAAGCAGGGGCATACAGAGAGAGAAGCATCTGTGAATGGCATACATGAGCAAGAAAGAGGGCGAAGGTGAAAGAGAAACTGGGAGGAGGAGGCCAACGCGGTACATTATACGCACAGGATGGAACAGCACAGCTGATCCACACAATGGTTTGGTGTGACACTTTAATCAATGAAGGGGGCAGCAACAAACTTTGCACAGTAGTGGCAAAGTTTCGGAGTGAGCAGGGGTAGGTGGAGGAGGAGGCCCACAGATATAAATGCGATGGCCAGTTGAGTCCACACACACACACACTCACCCCTTGGGAGTGACGGTGGCCTTGTACCTGATTGGACTGTTTAACAGACGATGGCTTGCAATTGCCCCCCTCCTGAACGGACTGGCCAGGACAAAAAAAAAAAAGATTTCTCATTCATCTTCCACCCCAACTGAAGAACAGTCTTAGAGACCTAAGGACTTGACCCTCACTCCACACTTATGACCTGTGGTAAGCGAGGAGCTTTTCGGTTGAGCAAGGTGATCACCTCAGGAAATAGTCCACTCCTTCTAAATGTTGATGCAGCCACTAGAAGGAGAACACTGCTGGTCTTTGGAGCGTGACAAAGCCCATTATGTAACTCACTAGGGTGGATATCATAACTGTCCTGAAGGACTTGCTGGGTGTCAGTTCTAATTATATATTGAAGGGTTATTTAAATGGAGAGGATTCCTAGTAGCACTAAATTCTACCATTACGTTTCAAAATGATGTATCAATTTAGATTAATTAAAAAATATATTACTCAAAACCTATACAGCAAAGAAAAGATGTGTAGCAACTGAGAAGGATTACAGGAGTATTACAATGAAACTAAGGTCAGGACAAAAAGGTCTCAAGAGCTGTGATAGTTATAATGGACAGTTCCATATGTTGTATTATATAACGAAGCATTTTCAAGAAAGATTCTAGAATCTCAACCCAGTCTGTGCCTTTGTAACTTGAAGCATAACAGCATTAGCTACCAATAACGACACATATTTTCTGAGAGAGTTACTGCTTCAAGTCCAAACTCCAACACGTAGACGTTTGATATGATACGATTCTGCGAGCCTTACCCGGTTGCCGTCGTATCTCGTGCGGTCGTTGTTTGCCTTCTCCGCTTTCTCCGCCAGCTTCTTCTGCATCTGTGGCCCTCTCCCGAAGAAGATGTAGTTGACAAACGCGTACTCCAGCAAGGCCAAGAAGACAAAGACGAAGCAGCCCATCAAGTACATGTCTATGGCTTTGACGTAAGGGATCTTGGGTAGCGTCTCTCTTAGATGGGTGTTGATGGTAGTCATAGTCAGCACAGTGGTTATACCTGCAGGACAATTCATTCTGATTAGAATGTGTATCGAACCTCAAATCCTATCATGAACAGCAAGCAACACAGCAGCTGATACACAGCAAAATAAAAGAGATGTTATGGAATGTGCTGCTATAACAGTAACATGCATAACCCCCAGGATCATTTGAAGAATAACATGAAACTTGTGCAGGAAGCTTTGAAATTGCAACATAAAAAATATGACACTTCACAGAAAGAGAGAATGAGAGAGAGAGAGAAATTCGAACAGAGGGAGCTCGGATGAGAACCAAGCCTCTTCGCACAAACAGCGTTGGTTCGCGCCACCGCCACCCACGCTGAATCTGGAAGCACCAGTGGGGTGGCGCACACTGAGAGCTGTTCGATTGGCAGGGCTCAAATGCCAGGTACATGAGAACTCTGATAAACCTAAATCATTTATTCATGACGTGTCGAACAGTTTCAAATGCACACACCGTGATATGTGGCACAGGCCTTTGAATCCTTCAGCAGGATCACTTGTAATGTATCTCCACCCCCTCCTTCTCTCTCTCTCTCTCTCTTTTTTCCTTTTCATCCATTTATTTTTTAACACAAAAATTCATTCATCATTTGCATTTCTGTCATGCATGAGGAGAGAAAGAAGACGACGAAGAAGAAGAAGAAGAAGAAGAAGAAAAAAAGACGAAGAGGAATTCTCATGTCACTGACAACCTCTCAACCTTTAATGAGCCTCTTAAAAGTCATGCCATGCAGCACTTTGAGGTATTAAGCTTAGCTGGAAGTCTGACCTAATTAGTTAATCACAGCAGATGCATCATATAGGACTGAGGCCAGATCTATGTATTCATCAACATCCCATACAGAATAAAACAGCATGGCTGATGAGCGGTCTCCCTACTGAACCTACACAGAAAAGCTCAGACCACGAAGGCCCTGCTTTATTTTCTCTCTCTCTTTCTGTCTTTGGTCCCTGAGTTGTTTGTTATCCTCCTATGATATTCATATTTCATAGCCGGAGCCCTTTTCACAGACCGCATAGAATTAATATTTGACCCAGACAGTAGTTTTCAATTCGGTTTATTTTTGCCTGCTGCACCGCCCTGTGATATTCAATTCTATTTGCTCTGAGTCACGCGTTAGTCACAATCAGCGAGAGAGCGCCGAGCGCGTGGCTCAGCGTCAAGCAGCCACTGAGCCCCAGCCAGCGTGGTGCCGTGCCGTGCCGCGCCACGCCACCTCAGAACACGATGATTATCAGACGCTCGCGTATACTGAACAGAGATGCCTCTCCTGGCCATCTTCCAAAAGTCACATTGCCCCCGTTCGTTTGTACGAGCAACCCTAGCATTAAGATTACTCCAAGGCTGTCATCCACATGACACTTTTAAATTCACACCTTTTTTTTCCACCCCCTCTGTGATGTATAAATATCACAGCTGGGGATTGGAAGGGGCGCTTCATCATAGGGAGAGGGGGTGGCTGGGAGGGCAAGTGGATGCCATCCAAGTCAGTTGCCCAGCAAACGAGAGAGTAATTTAAGACAACAGTATTTCTATTTGTGTTACAATGATGATGATGATGCTGCTCAGAACACTATTACCCGTGTTAACAAATTCAGTCTCCACAACTAACGTTTCATGGTAACATAACAGTGCATATTAACATCATCATTTCTACATTTTCCCCACACTACAGGCATATAATCATGTGCTGTATGTTGTGTGCAAAATCTTAGATGTCTTCACCAAACATGCTTAGCTGTCATGCTCGCTTGTGTAGTCTTCAACAACTATTTTCCAGTTGTCAGGCAAAAGTTGTGACTAATATTAGCAACCATACTGGTACCTTGAATTTATTTATGGAAAACAGCATATTACAGCTTCTGTCTTCAGTTATATTACACACACTATCAGTGTAGTGCCACAGCTTAATCTTCCATACGTCTATGCTCTGATTTTCTTCGCAGAGCCCAACTACATTGCAGGTCTGACTCAATTATGAAACACGGATTCTGTAAATGGATACATTTGATAGTCTGGTGCAGCTGTGAAAAATAGCACTCAACAGGCAAGTCTCCACACTACACTGCACTGCTTATGAATGAGACCTGTTCAGCTGGGCTTAATCTCTCATAGTTTCTAGCTAAGAGCTAGCACTGACATTAATGGCGGAACGACTTGATCTTTAGAGCAGCTCACGCCCCCAGTAACATGTCTGTGGTGATACCACCACTACATTGTGACAGGCCTAGCTTTAGGAGTGGAGCCTTTTAAACATGTGCCGTTGATGGTGGTGGTGGTGGTGGTGGGGGGGGGGCTAACTCTGATACTGTGGTAAGAAATTACACTTTAAAACCTTGAAGCAAAACCTATGGAAGATAGACTTCACTTTACATAATGGTCTTATGCTTATTTTCCCCAAATTTGGCAAGAAGTATTCAAGCCCCCAAAACAAAGTTGCCGGCCAAACACCTACCTGTATATATACATTTCCTGTATATCCTTAATGAGATGTTGGCCTACTGCACTGTGAGGGATTACCAAACAAGCTGTTGTTTTGACAATGACATTACCTTTTTAGTGAAGACTGAACTGCTGCTTGGCAGCAATGATACTGTTTGGATTCCCTATTAGCATTTGTTTGCAGTTTTGCCTCATATCATTGCTGGCAACTGAATGAGAAAAGAAAAATTGCTGAGCCTGCTGTTAGATGTATTATATTCATAATGTTGTTTTCGGATTAATTTCCTGGGAGGTTGTTTATACTTTGTTCGGTATATGTGTAATTTCTTTCTCTCTGCTATTGTTCACATGAGGCTTCTTGGACAGTTGCCACTAATTAATAAATTGATGCATGCATATGGTCTTTCACGCATTTCAGACAATATGCTAAAATATGCCTCAAAATTAGAACAAATTAAAAACATTAATATCCACTTAAGATACACCACTTAATCTCAAGTGCCCAGTAACACACACAGTAGACTGTGAGGCAGCCAACACTTTGTGAAGTGTTAGTATAATCATTCACAGAACCCTCCAGAAAGTTTTAAATAGAGCTTGCCAAGTGTTTAAATAGAGCTCTCCACTGTCTTGCTATAAAAAATGTATGGTTTTGACATGTGTTCATCTGTGAGTCTTTGGCAAAGGGGTACAGATGAACCCTAAGCTGTGCAAATGAGACTATAGTGTGTGTTTCTGTTACAAGAAAGCCCTCAGACCCAATGACAGGCTGCCATATGCTCTACTTATATGTTGTGAGCAATGACCAGTTGGACGTTGATGAACTCATTAGCGGAGCAAGCAGTGTTTTCTGCTTTTCTCAAGCGCTTTTTCTTTTCACATACCCTTAAGAGGAATTCATTATTACCAGACTGCAACATCGTTTCAGTCCCAGTACGTTTGCATTCTGTTACGACATACATTACTGGCCCTATAACTATCAATGTCAGTGCAGTTTTGAGTAGCATTCTTTGAACTCCCCATCATAAGACAAGACCCAGTCCAAGTGTTTTGATTATGCCCAACTTTGTGATCTTTTGTAGAGGGATTTGGGTGAAAGCGGGACGTGCTGAAATCACTGGAAACACATTCTTCACGGAACAGCCCAACCAAACATGTCTTACATAACATGGGTACTATTGGGAGGAGAAATATTTTCTTTCCATCTTGAGTGCAAGTCAAAACAGGAGGGAAATAAGAAAATGTAATGGAACACAGACATACACACACAGAGAGACACATACACACATACCCACACACATTCCTACACACACACACAGACGCACACACACTCCAAAATATTTTACAAAGCATAAAAAATAAGGATGTCTGGTGCCTGAATGCTTCCTCTCTGATTTTATTTATTTATTTTTTACCTTGATTTGAAAGGTCTGCGTCCCCAGAATAGGCTAGGGACAGGCGTGGGTGTGTTTTTTGTCCGCTCGGGCTTACATAAAGGCCGACTTGTGCCTGTGCCTGTGCCTGTGTGTGCGTGTGTGTGTGTGTGTGTGTGTGTGTGTGTGGGTGCCGAGAGGACAGGGAGCGCAAGAGGGATCGATTCCAGCATGAGTCGGGCACAGCAGGGGAGGATCACAGCTCTTCAGCGGAGTCAAGAGCGCACAAGTTACCTAACCGGACACATAATGCCTTCCCTTTCTTTTCCCATCCTATCCCTTCCCTTCATGGAGCCCAGCCCTGCAGCCTCCTGTTATTTAGTGTGTGTGTGTGTGTGTGTGTGTGTGTGTGTGTGTGTGTGTGTGTGTGTGTGTTGTGGTAACACCTCAGTTTAAGTAGCCTCAGGTAGTGTGTACTTAAAAAACATGAATTCATCAATTAGGTCAGTGTACTTCATATGACAAGTCTTTGTTGTGTGTCCATCTACTGTTCAGAATACAGCAGAGATAATAATAGTATGTGCTTACTTGAGAAGTGCACTATATTATAGCCCCTAATTACTTATGTGAGTGAATTATTTATGTAAATACACTGAACCTATGTCAAAGGTTTTTTTTTGTTAAGGCTAAAATAGATGTGTGACCGTTTCTATGGTGTTAGCTGCCTTAATTATGCGAGCGCATAAATAATGAAAATTAGCGCAGATTCAGGAATCAAGAGTGTAAATACAGAAACTGAGGGAACTTTTATCACAACTGTAACAATTATGATTGAGAGGACAGAAATGACGTTCCCATCGGACAGCTCATCGGCTCTGTCTTCTGCTCGCTCTCGCTTTGAAACTTTCTACGCTCTCTGTGTATTTTTTCCAACCGGAAACACGTCATGTTATGTGCTAGCATAATTAAGGCAACTAAATAACACCATACATTTCTTTCTTCCTGGAACGGCACATCTCAAGCATATACTGTACTGGCCAGAGCCTTGGTTCCAGTGATTCTCAGTGATTTACTCTGTTGATGGCTCAATGCCTCGCAGAGGCCAAACAGGTCAGGACCCTAAAAATAAAAAAAAATATATAGGGCTGGGGTCTGTGATAGCTTCCTGAAGCATGTTTCCACATTAGGGCTGTTTCTGATAAGACAGATGAACTACTGCAGCCTGCGGGATAGACCACCACCACCACAGCCACAGTAGCAGCAGCAAGGGGGAAGTGCCCAGACACAAGGCCTTTAAACACAAGATTCATTGGTGCTGCTGCATGCCCTGGGATTGAAATGGAGTTTAAATGTAATTGTTTCGCAGCCGCATTGATCTACTGCGCTTTTCCCAAAAGGCCACGCTTTTCTGGGAATGGGGGAAAGCGAGGGCATAGAGAAGGGAGGAGAGGAGTGAACGGAGGAGAGGAGAAGAGAAGAAGAGAGAAAAGAGGGGGGAAGGAAATATAAAGCAGATGAGGAGAGCAGAGGAGAGGAGAAGAGAGGAGAGTAGAAGAGAAGAGAAGAGAGGAGGAGAGAAGAGAAAAGGAGAAGAGAGGAGGAGAGAAGAGAAAAGGAGGAGAGAAGAGAAGAGGAGAACAGGGGCCTTTTGGGCATCTTCCCAGCAGCGGGAGTGGCAGGTGCAGGTGAATCATGTCCCAGGAGGCTGCTCTCTGCCGCAAAGTGCTCTCATTCCTCTCCTTAACATGGCTAATGAGCAGAGGCCTCCCTTCAGCCAACACCAAGCCCCCTCTGAGAGCCAGGGGTGGGGAGCATCCATCACCAGAGCATGCTGCCACACACCTGGAGGTTCTTTACACACACACACACACACACACACAACTGCGTGCATGCACACACTCTGTGTATAGACGCGCACACACATGCAAATGCAAACGCCAACACACACATACACACACACACACACACACACACACACACACACACAAATGCAAATGGAAACACACAGATGCATGCAGGCACTACCCCCCCACACACACACTCACACACTCCAACACACACACACACACACACACAAACACAAACACACTCAAAAACCCACGGGAAGTTAACATTATACCATCTGTTTTCTGCCATCAACATTATGCAAAGGTATCCGATATCTGGCTGAGCAATGGCTATATGGGAGACATATGGAAGGGCAGTAAGGGAAAAAGTCTGGCATGTCAAGTGAGAGAGAGAGAGAGAGAGAGAGAGAGAGAGAGAGTGTTTGTGTGTGTGACTATGGCTTCCTATTCACTTTATATGGGAAGAGCCACAGTAGGCTCAGGGCAGACTTAACTGAGCTGTCGCTGCTGGAAGAGACTTTGGCTGGGAGCATGAATGAAATTACTGAGACACCTTTGAGGAGGAACAGGGACATGTGTACATCTTTATCAGGTGCACAGACAAACTCAGACAGAGCCCAATGTCACATGTGCTTTGGCTATCCATGATATGTCTATATAGCTGGGGGTTAGACAGCAATGAGGAGGAGATGGGACGAGTAGAAAGTAGACCTTCTTGTAACTACCAAGCCATGGCTTCAGGTTTGTATAGTAATGCCTTTTGCCTGGGATTGCCCCGGGGAGATCCATTACTTCTGAGACAGTTTCTGCTGAAGGTGCCCGGCTACTGTCACCATGTCCTCACCCTTGGGAACAGGAGATTCGGTCTCTGTCGGGTGCCTTAAGACTATGCTCAACAATGTTCATCGTATTCACTTGGGAAAAAGTACCCAATATTATTGCCTTTATGGAATCCAAAACATCCAAGTCCATTGGCAGATATTAGCCCGTTGAGAAGATTCCCCCTCCCCCAGAATTATACCATGCATGTCTAGAATTTACATTGACTGTCATTGTCACTGTCATTCACATTGAAAACACTCGAGTTAAAAATTGTATCATTAATTTGAACCTTCAATTAGCAACTTCTCATCACATACTTGTGATCACAATTACACTCCTCAAAGAGCTTGTCACTGCAAATAGAAGTAGGCCAGTGAGTCTGCTTCAGTGAGTTTTTCTAGTCTGACACCTGACACACAATGTGAGGGGGGTGGTGGTGTGGTGTGTCGGGGTGTGGGCTACCTAATGCCACGCGGGCAGCCGAGGCGTCATAGTTGATCCAGAAGGAGACCCAGGACAGAATGGTGATTAGGATGGAGGGCATGTACGTCTGCAGGATGAAGTAGCCAATGTTCCTCTTCAGCTTGAAGCTCAGAGACAGTCGTGGGTAGGCACCTGTAGAGCAGCGCGAAAGAGCAATGGACAGAGGGGAGAGAAGACAGAGGAAAAGAGAGAGAGACAGAGAGAGTGAATGAGAAAGAGAGTAAGAGAAAGAGAGGAAGTGAGAGAGGCTATTTATTTCAAGAGCTGTACTGCAATACTTTACATTTTGTTCCTGTTTCTATGGCAATTGCAGCGCGGATTGGTTTTATCGCCATGGCAACAGGCAAGCATGGTCAAAATTGCGAGCAATTTGCTGTTGCCTAGCCTTGAGCGCAGACGACCACAATGTAGGAGATTAAACGCCCTGTAAACACATTTTATGCTTGTTTGCGTTAAGACAGGTCATACGTTTGCACAATAAAAAAAAGAGTTATTTTGAACGCACCAGGCACAGGCCACACTCATATAAGATGAACACATACAGTATTTCACTAGGCATCAAATGTCAGGATCATCTACCTTTTCATAGTAATTCCATAAAGAACATAGCGATGTCCGTTAAGCACTTCCACATTTAAAGGGAGTGTTGAAAGCAGGAGAAATATGTGCTATATCTACAAATAGACGCTGTTGCTGAGGAACACCGTCAGGGTGTCAGTTATAAATGGACTGGGGAGCACAAAGGCATTCCAACAGGCACCTCACCTACACATACCTCCTTACACACACACACACACACACACACGCACACACACACACACACACACACACACACACACACACACAAACACACACACACACACAGTAGCTAACAGCTCACACAGGTAGGCCATATTTAAGAAGAAAACACCTCACGATAACCCTCCAAAATTCATCTCTTCTCTTCTCACACAGACAGAGCTGCAATTTGATTTGATTCTGTCTACAACACAACACAACACAGCACAGCACAGCACAGCACAGCACAGCACAGCACAGCACAGCACAGCACAACACACCACAACACAACACAACACAACACAACACAACACAACACAACACAACACAACACAACACAGACAATAAGCGCGCCATCTCCTCAGGCCTCAGCCTATGCACTGTGTGCTCAAACTCGTGTCGTGACCAGGAAAAAAGCAATCATTCTCCATGTCATTAATTCGGGAGTGGGAATAATCATTAATATGGAGCCTCACTGAGACGCTGGGCTTTGGAGGGGAATAACACATGCAGTGGGTCCTCATCCTTATGAATATATGATGCCCTGTATCAAGTGGCTCTATTTTTGCTCTCTGCTTATTTTGCCACCTCTCATTTTCTTCCAGGGCTGGAAGAAACAGAGGGGTAATTGTATCGCATTATTATTCCCCGGTTCTAGTATTGTTCGATGAGAGGCCGGCACATGATGGGAAGCCTGTAATTAGGTAGTCTTTGAAATGAGTAGAGGACCCGACGGGAGCCTAGGCAGGGGACAGACGGAGAACGCGGAACACGGAGTGGCCGCCAAAACCCCCGTGAAGATGAGAATGATGATATTTACTTACTTTTTTGTTTACTTGAATGTTATGTTTGTCTGTGGACTTAAAATTGGTAAAATATGTCTTGTCTTCACCGTGGGATAGTGAGAAACGTAATTTCGATCTCTTTGTATGTCTGGAACATGTGAAGAAATTGACAATAAAGCTGACTTTGACTTTGACTTTGACTTTGAGAAGCGTTGTGCATCTCGTTGCACTCTTCAGCCCAGGAGTGAAGGGGTGTGTTCAAGAGCCCTTAGCGCACAGTCAGATTTCATTTGTTTCTACCTGTCACACGTGAGCATGTGGAACTGAGGGAGGGGGGGCTAAGCAAGGCGGGAGCGAGAACGGGAGAGCAGACGGGCTAAGCTGGAGCTGGTCTTGGTTCTACAGCTGATCAGCTGAGCCTGGATCAGATCTGGTTCTGGTGTGTTCTGTTATATGCTGCCACCTGGGCAGTAGTTAATGTATTCAGAAGATAGAATCGCGGTAGTCGCTGTGGCGCAACTGGCTACAGCACCCATACAATACTTAGGGTTAGGTCCACGTGTATTGTCTATACACTGCTCGGTGTCATAACTCAAGAGTCTAGATGAGTGTTTGTACTGTGCATCTTTACCTGTGGAAAAGACAACATTCCTGGAGACCAGTTTGTAGTCCACTATGGAGAATTGCGGCAGTTCGATGCGTTGAACACCAGTCACAGCGCTTTCTCCTCCTTTCCAGTAAAATTCAATGTCATCTGTCGTGTAGCCATCTACAAGGAGACAGACATTTAAACAGAAACAAAACGGCACATTAGTATGCCTACAATGATCATATTTGTACATGGCTTGCAAGGAAAATGTCTGTGTCTGACATTATCAGTCATACACATAATATCTAAAGTGTCCCTTTTCAAATCTTAAATGGCCCAGCCCGTGGGTGTATACCACCACAATGCCTGACAACTTTAACCCCTGATCTCACTCATTCCAGTTCATAATTTCTAATGTTTTGAGAGAGTGAGGGTAAAATGAAATGTAGACACAGAGCATACAACCATAAAATCAATCAGCACATCACTTAAAATCACAACTTTTCCTTAAAAGTGAATGGCAGCCAATGTTTTAGGTTGCCATTGCTTCTAGCCACTGCAGGTCCTTAAGAGGCAGCTTTCGAAAATGTTCCAGATTAGGGCCACCTGGGGCAGGGGTGGTGGGGTGGGGGTGGGGGGTGGTATGGGTAAGAGGGGTGTCAGAGGACCACGCTGTTCAATTTCACAATTTCTGACGCTTTTGGGGAGACAGCACTGTTACAACCAGATGAGTAATACACTTCTCTTCTCTGACCCTGCAGGCAATAGGCATGAGTCACAGCGTGGCACAGTGTAATTGCCCAGTTACGTGAGTCTGACGCAACCATGCTTCTGGCCTAGTTGTGGACAGTACAGATAGTTTTGTTTGTGCGGACAGTGCACCTTATCAGTGACCTTCATCAGGCCAAAACCAAGATGACAGAGAGTGCCTTCAAAAACTTACCTCAGAGAAAGAGACAAAGAGAGAGAGGGGGGGCAGAAATCAACACACCTACACCTACGCCATCTGAAGTGACACGGGTGATTAAACGCCGATGTTTAACATCAGCGCTGCTGTCAGATGATACACCCGAGGCAAACCATCCGTGACTCTGACCCTGTCAACCCCCACCACCACCCAATCATCATGAAGAGAATCAGTTAAGGGCAATCGACAAACTCCCACTCTCAATCTTCATCACATCTCACTACCTCATCGCTTCAAAACAGATCTCTCCCTTACAACCTCCCTTCCACCACCATACACACACACAAACACACACACACACACACACACACACACACACACACACACACACTTCGCTGCCTGCGCTGTTGCTCCCAGTGGATAGACGCTCTCTTCTCTGGTTTGGTAATACCTCAGGGAGCAATTCCCCTGGATTCCCACCACGCCACTACTCGCTCTCTCTCTCTCTCTCTCTCTCTCTCTCTCTCTCTCTCTCTCCATCACTCATCTCTTGCCACCACTGGGAGGGTGGGAATGATTTTGCCAATACAAGCCAGCGGGCCCCTGGGGGACGTGGCCCCTGTGAGTGGTGTGGGACATATCGACTGATCTGCCAGAGACGGAAGGGAGCCATGTGGCTGAGGAGGGTCATATAGGGACTGACATGCTCTGTGTGCACTGTGGTGTCTGAGATATGGTGAGTGTGTGTGTCTGTGTAGGTATGTGTGAGCCCATGTTTTTAGGTGTGTGTGTGTGTGTGTGTGTGTGTGTGTGTGTGTGTGTGTGTGTGTGCGTGTGTGCGTGTGTGTGTGAATAAGTTAGTGAGTGGTGTGTGTGTGTGTGTGTGTGTGTGTGTGTGTGTGTGTGTTTGGGGTGAGGGTTGCTCACAGCTCTCAATCTCCAGAGTGCAGTTCTGCTCGTCCAGAGGGTACCTCCTCAGGTCCATCATACAGGCAGCTGTTGTGGTGATTCTGTAATGCAGACACACACACACACACGCACACACGCACAGACACACACACACACACACACACACACACACACACACACACACACACACACGCCAGGGGACTGGTTAGCAAGATGCATCCATATATATGCACAAGCATGCACAAAAACAGCATTGAGCAAACACACACACACACACACACACACAACACCTTGACTGCACGCCTCTCCTCTGATTTCTCAGTGTCTCTAGGGTGCCGGTTGACCCCGTCCTCTTTAGTTAAAGTGACAGCGTGAATGCAGAGGCCTTAAATCTTAAGACCGTCAAACAGATGGATTCACAGGAGTGGCCCATCACCCCCTCCCTGTGCTGTGTTTCAATGCTGGAATCAGGCACTGAGTGTCTGCCTTAAAGGACAACTCTGGTCTGAGAACAACCTAGGGTCTATTTTTGGATGATAACAAGTGTAAGCTTTCATTGGGAACCAAAACAACATTAATTAGAGAGGTTTTGTGTAAGACCAGAATACATATTTCAACGAATAGCATACAGCAATAGCCTGCGGGGCAAGTTTGCAAGGTCAAAGAAAATCGCTACACTAAGCCAGTGGTTCTAAAACTGGGGGTCGCCAAAAATATTGGAGGGGTCACAAAATGATTGCAGGTTTTTAGTCAAAGGCTGCCATTGACAAAATGCCTTTGGTGTTGACATAGCCTACCTATGAGCCTACCAATGCTTCCAATGCCCATCTCACAACATTTCGAAACCAAATTCTGCCGGTTAGAGAGAAAGGGGGCCGCGAGACTTGGCCCATGTTTTTTGGGGGGTCGCCAGACAAAAAGTTTTAAGAACCACTGCACTAAGCCACTGACAAGGTTCAAAATATCCTTACACCTCTGTGATCCTGTGGAGGGGGTTCCTGCAGACAAACCTGGCTCCCAGTGCAAAGCATTGACTAGCACAAGAGAGGATTGAGATTCTACACCACACCTTTGTCTGTGTGGGTCAGATGGTGGTGGCAAGTGCCCATATCTTTTGTAGGCTACTTTACAGAAACACATTAAAAGAAATATGACTTCCATGATTTTATAGATTATAATAAATTACAAATGGGAACTATTTTACACAAGGGAACCTTTAGTTATTGGGTGTAAAATGTTTGAATGGTGATTAGGACATTATTGTAACACGTCATTGTTTGGTTGCCTAGGTCAGACAAGCCTTCATGTGACTGAGGCCATGTCCTTGCTGACCCCATCTTACCTGCAGCAGCCATAGACCTCCAGAGGTTTGAGTGTTTTAGAGAGAGTAAAACATGTTGAGCAGCTCTTAACAAGGCTGCAGCTCAGCTTGTGCTTTTTCTCAACAAAACTGGAGACATTCTTACAAGCTCAACAGAAATACATAACCTACATCCACTGAAAGAGGGCATATTCATATGACACAGGTAGCCTATATTTGGATGAACAAAAGCAGCCATATTTGATTTTGCATGCAAGGTGGGTCTAGAGTGATGGTGGGAAAAAATGTGCATATGCTAATTAGACTAGCTGCAATAATAAAAATTAAAATTAAAATATGCCCCCCTGCCCCGAAAAAGCCTTTGAAGCAAATATAGAGCAAACAGTGCATGCATATGCAAAGGCAAAGCTTGGATGGCTGAACTTGAACAACAAATCCTAATTGAACAGAATACCTTTGCATTAAACCATTTCACCGCTGATTTTCAGGAATATTTCATTATCATTTTTGTTCCAACACAGTTGCTTACTTTGAAAAGAACCATTCATGGTGAAAGCCTGCTAAAAGGGGGAAACCAAGCACTGTGCTAGAAAAATGAGCATTATGTGAAGGCAGCCATTTAAAAAATACACGAGTGACAGAAAAACAATATAATTTCCCCCTCTGTAGCAGCAAGAGAGCAGAATAATATACTGTGGGGACTTTTTAGTCCAGGTGAAATGATAATAACAAAAACAATTAGAGGTGGTGGACCAGAATTTCAATACTAAGATTGATCTATCCGATATCTTGTGGAAAGTCCATATAAGTGTCATACTTGCACATGTTTTGATTGATGAAAAGTGTATGTTTAACCAATTTATGAACTGATTCAACAGGCAATGAAAACACTCAGGGAAATTTAAACTAATGGTCTGTAAGCCTATATGTGTAAACTATTTACTTGATGATATACAGTAAATTGGGAGTTTTGTTGGAGCTGAAACAAAACAGGGCACGTAGATCTACAAACCTTATTATGGTTCATACTCCCTCTCTAATATATATAGTACATCTTCTTTGAAAACACATTTGTAAATCTAACTGGGCAACCCTGTCCAAGGAGGCTTTCCACAGTGCACTGGTTTAGGAGACAAGCCAGCCTGTTCCATTTCAGGGCTAGATTAATGAGTGTGGCCTCGCACACATTACCATAAACGTGAGAGCACTCCTGCTTTAATGGCCTCAGCCCAGGCAAACAAATAAAAATCCTCAGCCTTTCCACTATCAATTGCCTCGATCCCTTGCATTACCTGATAGACTGATCTTTCCCTCCCTGCGTTATGAGACATAGATGCACAAACCGATGATGCCGTGGCGAAATGTCATGCGATAAATCATTCGGGTCAGTTCGGGTTCGATAAACCGAGTCACTGCAGAGTGCATTATGGCAAGCCTCGCTGATCACCTGCAGTACATCTACAGCGGTTCATAAGCATTCGTCTTCGAGTGATAGAATGGAAAATGCTCACTCTGTGTAGAGTCGAGAATGTGAATGGAAGAAAGAACATCAGGGCTTATTGACGAAAGAATTCAGATGGTGACCATAGATATGATGCAAATGGTTGCAAGGCCTATTTAGCCAAAAATGTAATTGTCTGTAAAAACTTGCAACATTAACTAGTAGATAGATCATGGACTATATTTGGTTTCTTTATCACATTTACAAGTAAACTAATTTGGAACATTAGCTTTATGTTATATATTTTATTACTGCTAATTGTACAGACCGTAATCACATTACTCTAGCATGGCTAGATGTTTAAAACAAAAATCTAACAGATAAAAATGCATAATATAATTGAAAGAAGCCATTATGGACAAGCAGTCTTCTCTTAATGAGAGTTGCTGAGATAAGACACACCCAGGCACCGGGATGCGATTTATCAGACGCCTCTCTGACTCTCTGCCTTTCTCCCGCTGTGTCACTTGAAGGCTGAGGAAGATGCAGCAAGGCCTGGTCTTATCTCACGAGAGAGAATAAGGGAGGAGAGAGAGAGAGAGAGAGAGAGAGAGAGAGAGAGAGAGAGAGAGAGGGCTATTGCTCTGGACAAAGCTGTGCTGTGAGCAACAAATCTGTTGTCAAGGTCCATGAGCACTTTTGAGAAAAATGCCCAGAGTCAAGTAATCACCATTCCTTGATATTTACTTGCATCCTATTTTATTGCATATTAAGTTTTACAAAGAATACTATATAATTATTTAATCTAATTTGTGGATATGTTATGTAGACTCATTTCATTGTTGGACGATTCTCAATAAAATGCTTACATCAACTTACAAAAAAAAAAAAGCACTAAAGTGATCCATGAGCCTTTAATCGACGAAGAATCAATTCTGGTAAGCAAGATGCAGGTCCATCATATACCTGGACATTCCCTTGAGGTGCATCAAACATGCTACTAATGCCCGATTGCTTGCACTGAAACATATATATATATGAAGGATTGGAAATGTATGAGTGGGTACCAACCTTAACCCGTAGAGGACTGTTCCGTCCGGGTGGAGGCGGATCATGCGGTTCTTCACCGTTACGCCGTGCACAAACGACTTCTTGTCGTTCAGGAAATAGGTGTCCGGCACCCATAACTGGTCAGCCACCCGGTTGTCCAGGGTGAGGTTGAGAGGAATCCCTGCATAAGCCAACCGTTTGTCTCTCCAGTACTGCTGGAAGTACATGGTCAATGTGTAGTCCTGAACAGCAAAGAAAAACACAGAGCAAAGACACAATAGAATTAGCATTGTGTGTAAAAAATATAGTAATTGAACTTATGGACTAATACCCAAAGAGAGCACTTAAAAAATACTGCATCTGTTAAGTACTTTAAGTCAAATGGGATAAGAGCTTCTTCTGTGAAATCAGTAAATATCAGTGGAGAAAACAAATAGACTAGGAGTAGAAATGAGTGACCTTCTTGCTTGAAAGGTATTTCATGGGATATGCAGGTGTCTGAGTTTTGTCAGTGACAGATGAACACAAAATCACCTCTGCCAAAAGAGAGTGGCGCGCTGTGCAAGCTAGTGACATTTCAAAATGCCTTTTCCCAATAAATATTTTAAAAAGCAGAGTGGTCTTTCTTTTTGACCGGAATATGAAATCTAATTTTGTGAAACAAAGCTGTGCTGTCGCAACAGCTACAAGTTCACAGGACGAAAGTGTATCAGTGTATCTCTCTCACTCTCTCTCTATCTCTCTCTCTCTTTCTCTCTCTCTCTCTATCTCTCTCTCTATCTCTCTCTCTCTCTCTCCTGCTCCTGCATGCACACCGTATATGAGTGGACTGCTTGGGTCAACACTAGAAATCCGCAGACTGCAGCTTCTGGAAATGGATCTTCTGTTGTCAGGGCGATATTTATAGAAACGTCAAGCAACTCAGATTCCAAACAAACTGCCCCCAGCTTCCATTTCTCAGGCCTGTCTCGTCCAGAATCACTTCCCTGCCATGCCGCGTGGCAGTGCGGTAGGCTACTAACTCCTCGCACTATAGATTTCCATTACTGCCGCCAGAGAGTGCAGCGCCAGGAAAGGTTCAGCCGAACACTTATCTACTCCCCCCAACCTCCCCACCACACAATACATTCCAAATCTGATTAAAACCTCATGTCAGCTAATCAGTGACATTGAACTAGCGACAAGAGATGCAAATTCAGTGTCAAGGCCTCCGTGTGCTGTGTTCTAATGGCTGGAAGCAGAAAAATATACACAAGATTCACAAGGTGCATTTTAGCTGAAGATACAAAAGGAAAGTGTGTACCTAGTGAGTAACTTAGTTTACAAACCTTCTAAGGCTCCCATAACTCTAATGAATCAACTAATCCCATCACAATTATAAATTAAATTCCTTGTGTCTAACGCTTTGGAGATGCCAAGATATTCCTTAATTAAGACATTATTAAATTAATTACTACATAAAGAGATTAATTGAGTATTTTGAGTTGCAGTATAGCCCAAAAACTACTCAGGTCAAATGCATTTCTATGTAGCTTGTAGAAGAGGACAGGCACTTCTGAGGTCCATTTTTCCAACAACCTGTCTGTCATCTCGCAGTGAGAGACCGACACAGCTGTCTGTGATGACAAAAGAATCATCACAAGACATCTGCAGCTACTCATGGCAACATTAAGGATGGGGGGTGATTGACAGTTGTGGCACAACCTTATTATCCGCCTCGTTCGGTGAAAAGATGGAAAAAACATAGTGGGGCTAATGAATGGACTGATTCAAAGCTCAACAAACTGAAATTGAAACTCCCTGTTTCAAGAAAATTCTCTGATCCTCTGGCGCTCTCAATGTGAGAGGCATGCGGCATGGTATCTAACCTCTAATGTGGCTGAGCCTCTCCCGTGTGAAGGCAGCTGGCAATTGAAACAGTGTTGTGACATCTCCACCTCATGATTAACGCGGGACGCCCAGTCGCGCGCAGAGACATGCCAGCGCAGCAGAACGCCGGGCCGAGCGAGACGTCTACGTCCATAAACTCCAGATAAGAAACACGGATTCCTGGAACGACTCCGCGCCACGGCAGAGGAATACCAACGAGCCCATCTTTCTTGGCGTTTAGCCGATGCCCCTCTAGCAAGGAGGGGTTGGTGGCTTCATCAGCGATGCGTCTGAACATTGGTAAAGCAGAGGTGCCGGTATGACGAAGACGGCAACGACGACTCTCCTTCCCCTGACAATCAGCCTCAATCAAGTCACAATCAGGCACTAATTATGCTAATATGCTGCTTTTTGAGGCCCCTTGAGGACAAGGTTTCCAGCACCAAGCTCTTTTAGACTTAGCTATGGTGCCAGAGTAAGAGGCCTCAAGCTGGGACTACATACACTACATATATTGGATTTGTGCCTCAATCGGAATGAAAACTTACCCTGGAAAATCAAGAGTTCTCCAGGCTAATGAAAACTCATATAAACACATTGATCGAAATACAACTGCCCTATAGGATTGGAATTTCAATGGGATCGAAAGTGCCTTTTGCAATCCGTTTACACTCAATCAGATCAAAATAATTTTAGCCCATGCTCAATACTCGTTGTGTAACATGAACAAACCTATATTTCGTGAAAACTGTTTCACTTACAACTAGGGCTGGGTGATAAAACGATAGCGATATGTATCGCAATAGACATGTAATCGATATCAATAAAAATGCGTTCGATAGAACATTCGATAATTAAAAGCAACACACCTCCCGCCTTACGTTGTCCATAAATAAATAGGCCAAATATATCTTGCATTGTAGCTAGTATGTGCAACTCTACCAGAGTAGACCAGAGGTTCCCTAACTGTGAGGCAAAACGTTTATTTCATGTTAGAACTATCTATGTTTTTTTTCAATGCTTATGTAATTGTTAACATTATAAAATCGAAATAAATCATAGAAGAGATGTATACTAAATCTTTGGGATAGTGGAAAGTATTATTGATCCCTATCCTGAGTGAGAATGTATTGTGCCAAACTTCATAACGTAATTTAGCAACAGTGGCGCCAGCCGAGCGAGCTGCAAGATACCAGTGAACGGTAACTTGGAGCTTGAGCTCCAAGCGGATTTGTACTGTACATGCAGCCTTACAACACTGTTTACAGCTCCTCGAGTCACGGTAAAATGTATTTTTTGGTACATAGCTAATTTAGATAAACGTATGGTGTGGGTGCTTGCGTTCCTTAGGAATCCGCCGCCTTGGTTTGTATAGAAATGAATATTAAGTGACAGATACACGTAAGAGGTTGGACATACGTGACGGTAATATGTGACTGTTTTCGCAGTGACATTGATGGAGTTTGGGAACCCATGGAGTAGACCAGCGGTTCCCAAACGTTTCCCCCCGCGTACCACCGCCTACATTCCGACTCACCTCGCGTACCCCACCATCCGACACATAAACACATAACACCCCCGCGTTGACAATATTTGTCCGTTTCCCGGTTTTAGGTGCGTGCATTTGGTCAGTTAAAAAGTTATGACAAAGTAGCCTGCATAGTAGCCTAACTACATCCACATACAATATCTTATAATAGGCCTACAACAACGCCTGACAAGGATGTATTCGTTTGGACAACATTAGGCTATACAGCCTAGAAAGGCTAAACTTAGGCTACCTTTAATTTGTTAAATGTAAAGCCTAGCTTAATGTTACCTTTCTTGCCCATCTGAAATAACTCCTAGCTTTGCTCCTTCCCTCCTTTCTGTTTTTGTTGTTTTCAAAAACCTGTTATATCCGCGAAACTTTCCCCCCACAGACCACGGACCATCCAACGCATTCAAAAGTAACGCATTCTATTAGCTATTCCAGGCGTCATGTTTAATAAGCTGCCCTTTTTTTGATGAACACATACAGAGTTTATAAATTATATCCTTTAATTTCATGTTTCCATATCATTATGACCTGATTCGAAATTATATATTTATTCATGAATTAATTACAAAAGATTTAAAATTTTCATTGAACTGAAACTGAACAGTCTAACCAGTAGACTTACTATGATAAATTAGCAAATTACTTTGTTTACAATATTTCCAGGCTTCAACCAGTGCTGCTCATTCAGACTTATGTGCACAATTATTTATTTGAGTGTTTAAAAGTGTTTAAATTGAACTTTTTTTCCCTTCTGGTCCTTATCTGAAATAGATCATAGATAAAAAATCAATCGATATCGACCGATATGAAATACTGATATCGTGATACAGTTTTCAGCCATATCACCCAGCCCTACTTACAACTTTCTCTACTGTTGTGATTATCTTTAACATCTCATCCACAGCCAAGCCAATTATGATACCATCTACTAAGATATTAACCAAAGTAGCAATATTTATCTGAAACAACACCAGTTTCTTGTGCTCATCTCTCTTCATTAAAGTTATAGTATCTATTGAGAATTTTCAGTTTTGTTACCTTTTCAAAAGTGTAATATCTCAGATGTCCCATTCTAATAATGATTACTCACATTTGACTGTGTAGTACTGTAAAAGTCCATTGGGAAACCCCCTTTGCCATGCTTCTGTTGGCTCACAGTTTTTTTCTATAACTGCAGTGTGTGTGTGTGTGTGTTGGTATGTGTGTGGTGTGCATGTGTGTGTGTCTGTGTGTGTGTGTGTGTACGGTATATGTGTGGTGTGCATGTGTGTGTGTGTGTGTGTGCACTTGTGCCTATGTGTGTGTGTGCCTGTGTGAGAACCATCACACTATGCCCTTACGTCGCTTAGCGGCACACACAAGCCTAGAGGGAAGCTTGTGCACGTGGTGCCGCCTCTAACACAAATAGACTACTAGCATAATATAGGGCTTCTTCAGGGTTCAACTAGTTAAAAAAATGTTTTAGATTTTTTAAGACCATTTTAAGACTATTATGAATGAAATATAAGACTGATTTCACGTCCATACTTGCAAAAATATGAAAGAAAATCAGAGTCCCAGAATTATTAGCAAATTCTCTCTGAACTTCTATACAAGCTACAAAGTTTTTATCAGTTATCGGTTTCACATTAATCTTATTACAATTTTATTACATTGTGATATACTGTATCTGTACTGTTAAGAGAAAGAACTACAATGTCAAATAATTTCAATCTATGGTGCTACTTACGCAGATTTAAGACTATTTAAGACTGTAATATTTTAATGTATTTAAGGCTTTTTAAGACCTGAAATTCATATTATTTAATTGTAGACTTTTTTAACAACTCTGCCTTTTAACAACTCTGTGGAAACCAGGATAATACAAGCCGGTTAAGAATTGTTTGAGAGTGCAGGCTGGTAGCCTAGAAATCTAGACGCACCCTAGCGGCAGCAAATGTAATTTGCAGCCAGGGTAGTCTTTGCCTGGCTAACGCCAAACCTCATCTCATTGAGATGGGGGTTGGGAACTACACATTAATTTTCTCTTATTTGAAATGTGGTTTACGAATGCCCAGAGCCGTTTATTGGGCGCTACAAATCTCTATCAAATGCGTCTGTACGTAGCGCATAACGGCTTCGGTGTGTCGTCATCGTCTTGCTGTCCCCCTTCTGTTCTGTGATTGGTTCCTTCGTTGAGGTGAAAACGAAGTCCATGGAATCCAGGCTGCCGATCAGCGTGAACAAGGCAGCATGGGAAAACCCAGGCTAGGGTAGTCTAGCAAATCTCCGTTGGCTTCCAAGCTGGAAAAATGAAACTTCTATCAGGTCAATCACATTGTGTATAGAGTCGGCGACAGTTCCGCGGGAATTTCCTGCAACTTAAAAACAAAGAAGATGGATGCTGCTGCTGGCGAACAGCGGTCTTTGAATCGCGACTCGAGATAAGCTTTTTTTAAATTGGCAAAAGTTTGATCAACAGGCCAACAAGCTCTGTGGGAAAATGCATGGGACTCATGAGTTGTAGCGCTATCCTATTGCCTGCAGAGGAAATTTGAAAGACAACCGTTTATCCCGCCCCTCGGATTGAGCAGTACCAATGGTAAGTTCCCAGACCCTACATCTTGATGTGGGTCTGGCTCGTCAGGCTAGCAGGCTGGCAGAGTAGCTGGAATCTGCCCTGAGTGGGTGAGCACTGCGGGGACACCTCTGCCGCCGGCGCGGCTCTGTGAACTGTTTTTAGTCTTTAAAACTCGGAAGGGAGCGCCACAACACGGGGAGATCTCTTCCGATGTGCTTCCCTTCCTCTCCGTACTTGCTCATTTCTTTCTTATTCTTCCCTCCCTCTCTGTTGCTCTCTTGCTTTCTCTCTCTCTCTCTCTCTCTCTCTCTCTGAGGCCTTTGTTTGAAATAATCCCCTACAAAGCACTGAAAGATACAAATCTCCCTCATTACATTATGTTCCGCGCCACCATAAGTGTATGGCCTAATTAAAGTACCCGGGTTGAGACAGGACTGCCCATTTGTCTGTTCCTCTCTTCCGTTTCAAATCCAATTTCTCCTGTGAGCTGCCTTGTTTCTCTACACCGCCGAAAGAGCGCACATATGTCAGCTGACCCCGTCTAACTTAGTTTTTGCCACTTCTGTTTAACCTTAAAGCTGACATGCGGATAATGCTTACAACGACTTAACCCCTCTGTACAATTCCCCTGTGGACCATTAAGGAAGACATTGAAGGAAGGACGAGCAATGCATTACAGTACATGCCAAAGCTTCCTGGTGTGTAAAGCACATATCTGCATTACCATTTTAATTTAATTCATGACGCATGTAAAACAAGCGGGCACTTTACATACTCTCTCGGAGCATGACAGAGACCGGCGCTGTTAAAGTGCATCAGCTGTTATCGGGAACATACAGTATAGGGCCAAGCTGCAGTGCTGACAAACGGGAGGGGCATTGTGGAGCCAGTCATTCATTATTCAGCCCCGTTGTCATTCCGCGGGAAGAGGGAGAAGATTAAGCCATCAGAGCCAAATGCACTTAATCGACTTTGAAACCACGTGGCCCTCTTCTTCTGCCGGATGATCATACATCTTAAATGTTGGTGATGTTTCCTCGGTAAGGCGGCACCCCGGCGAGGGTTCCATTTGCCAGGGAGACTTGTGATGACATCCGAATCCTGCGGGCCACGTTACGACCGACGCTAACTGCTGACATGACAGAGAAGCACTCGTCTGTGTGCTATTTGTTTAAATGTGCTTGTGGTGGTCGGCGCAGGCAGCATCCATGCATCAAATGCACAAACCTCAAAAGTATGTAATGCTGACCTAGTAAACTTTTGAGTCATGAATATGTCTGTTGCGCAGAAACCGGATGTGTTGACCTAAGCTGCATGTGTGTGGATGTTCTCTTTTGTGGATGAGTTTTGTGCTTTGACTAAACGAGCATGTTTCCTCATTGGCACTCTCCTGCTGCGAGGCCTCTTACTATAAACATGCACAAAGCAAACACGGGCACATTCAAGTCAGGCACTCACTGTGGAGAGATGGAGAGAGAGAGACAAAGATGGAGAGAGAGAGAGAGAAACAATGCCAGAAATACACATTTTGGCGGAGAGCCCATAATTTTGTCGGACTTCAGAGGCGGAGGGTTTTCTCTCTTTTCTCTCTCCCTCTCTCTCGCTCTCTCTCTATCTATCCCTTTCATTCTCTCTATTTCTCAAACCAACAATACAATTAAACTGGGAAACCAATAGCCTCCACATTCTATTTTCAGCTCTTATGATTAGGGGAATTCTGAGGCGGGGGAGAGCGAGTAGCACTATAAACAGATAGAGTAAAAGAGACAAAAAGTATGAGACAGAGAGAGAGAGAGAGAAGCAAGAGGGCTGGAGAAAGAGAGGGAGGATGAAAAAGGAAAAGAGAGAAAGTGGGTGAGGGAAGAGACAACTGGAGACATGGAGAGCATGATAGCAGAGGAGTTATGAGGGAGAAAGAGAAGGGGGGGGGGGTTGGCTGGAGGGGTTAGAGGTGTGGATGTTTGTTTGATCTCCTGCTCCGGTAGCAGAGGTCTGCCTCTTCCTCTGATGAGTCACTCTAGCTACCTCTGTGGCAGTGGAACTCCTCTGGACGGCCGAGCCAAACCCAGCCCTGCCGAGCCAGCGGTGCACTTAACACCCTTGTTAGCCTCTCTCTCTCTCACTCTCTCTCTCTCTCTCTCTTTTACTCTGTTTCTTTTACTCTCTCTGTTTGATCAGATGATCTGATGATGGTCTCGTTATCATCTCTCTCTCTCTT
>NC_063197.1:21151257-21211257 GCF_017589495.1 Alosa alosa | reverse complement strand
ATTGTCTCCAGCACATGTAATCTCATTGGCTTGTCTTTGACTTGATTTTGTGTTGGGTTCAAACAGAAACAGGAATTAAATCTCCAAGTGAAATCTCCAGTGCTTTGCTACTTGGAGGATACTTTCGATGGGAAAGCAAAAAAAGAAAAACAGCAATCAAGCAGAATCAATTTGTTTCAGCATGGTCCTCTGGTGACTCGCTGAGGGGAAATGGCTAGTCCAGAGCAGAGCGAGCGAATGAGAGGGAGAGAGAGAGAGAGAGAGGGAAGAAGAGATGGAAGGAGAGAGAGGGAGGGAGAGATGATCTATCTGGAGATGAATGCATAAAAGTTTTGATAGGATTCTTCTGCCAGTTTTCAATTACTTTACGAAACCATAACGAGCCACCGATGCTCAGCCCACACGTGTCTCATCTGAGTAATGCCACACATAATGACCATGTACTTTCATTACCAGCTCAGCATGGGGCCTTAAAGTTGCACTTCAATTCCATGATATATTTACTTTACTGCGATATGGGCTCCTCAATTAGCTTTATGACAAAAGTGAATCAAATAAGCAACGATTCGGAGAAAGAGTGTAGATATTTATGCCCGGCGGAGTGATTGTGATGGTCCTTGATGGCATTACATGACTGATCCATTCTGCTGCTGTGAAATATGGGATTTACAGGCATCTGGTGTGTGTGTGTGCATGTGTGTGTGTGTGTGTGTGTGTGTGTGTGCGCGCATGGGGGTTGGATGGGGGTGGGGGGGGGTAGCACATTAAGAGTTAGTGCCAGCAAGTGTCAATCCCATTTTAATATTTCATAAACACATTTTCCACTCCTCTAGCCCGTATTTATTATTGGGTTAAATGACACATGAAAATTGGCCTGTCAAAAGCATGCGCTATATCCCATATAAGCAAAAGTTCATAGTCTCGACTTTTCTGCAAGCCCACAGACCAGTCAAATGGTGTCGATTGGAAGAGAACGCGGCAGATTTATGGAAAATAAATTACTTGCTAATGGCACTTTCTGACAGCATGATTTACAAAGGCTTTAGCAGGCAGTCTTGTATGGTCAGCGTCGGCCATCTGATATGGATTACAATTAATTCGTTTATCAAAACCACGCTCCATTCTTTTAAAAAACGCGACTGCATTTCCCCTTCAAACTGTTTCTATGACAGGCTGCCTTCAGGCAACTCTGATTGGACTTGCAGCCACCGACCTGCCTCGAAACCTAGAAGCGCTTGTGTCAATACCAGCCATTGATCTACACTCTTCCCTTTCCCATATTATTATCTTCCACGGGAGTGACATGAGAAGCAGTCATGCAATGACTCAGTGAAGGCCTGGAGCATGACCCTACTAAGTAACACTGGCAGCAGTAGTGTCCAAGTGTGTCGTCTCTCTCACTGTGTGTGTGTGTGTGTGTGTGTGTGTGTGTGTGTGTGTGTGTGTGTGTGTGTGTGTGTGTGTGTGTGTGTATTAGGGTGGTCCTTATTTTGATAGAAAAAATAATACCTGTTTTTTTTATGCTCTGACCCCCCTGAATATGTTATATTTGTTGAAAAAACATTATTTGCAAAGTTTTATGAGTTTTGGAGAATATTTAGAGGTAGCTCAATTGACTTAAAGTTAGTTAATGGGCAACATCTAAAATGTCATTATAGTCTGAGGTAAACATGTTTTCTTTCTTCTGCTGTGTTTCTGACCTTCTTTTGCCGTTCTTTTTCAAAGCCGTCAATTCTGTGAACAGTTTTTCAATCTTCTTTATTATAACTTGCTTGTGGCGCAGAGGAATTCTAGCCATATCCCAGAATTCATCTACTTTCTCCACTGTTCTAGTAGCAACCTAACTGTCTCCTTCTGCTGCAAATGACAATGGAGGAAGTAGCTAAGGACCTGCTGTTTAGAAGGCAGCTTTGCTCCTGTAATCTTATCCTGAGTGGTTATCAAATACAACTTTCTTCTATATGATGCCATCTCCCACAGGAATGACCACTGAACACTCGGTGAACAGTTGTCCGAGTCAGTGTGCAATACTGTTCAATGTGATCAACTTCAGCAGTATGCTTCTTCTTTCTTGAGAAAGCTTAACAGTTTTGCTGTATACTGTATGAGACAATGTTAATACATTTTAGTGAAAGTTAAACATAAGTACTATATAACCAGGCAACATTCAGAAATTACCTGGCTTCATTTTTAGTTTTTATTGATAGCTTTTATCAAGAATGAAACAAAGAATCAACAACTAGCCGTAATTTAATGGTAAAAATGCGACAATTTGGCCATTTATAAGAAATTTCAACCTCTTTGAGCTACCTCTACATTTTAATTTCTATGAAAAAGAAATAAACTTAGGGGGTCAGACTTCAGAAAGCACAACCTTTTAAAATAAGGACCACCCTAGTGTGTATGCATGTCTTTCAGTGTCGGCACGTTTGTCAGTTTGCGTGTGTCTGAATATGTGTTGACGTCTCTATGTCATCATTTCAGCGAGACAGCATTACAGCATTGCTTCTCTACAATCCAAATTATGGACCAGCATCTTTCAGCGCAGGTGCCTCCTATACACGGTTAAGATGATCCATGGCCTCCAAGCAGTCTTCCCTTGCTCAGTCTAGAAGATAGTAGCCGAGTATTACAATAATTCCGAGTGGTATTTAAGTGAGATCAATGCCGTCTTTGGACGATTAGGAGTCCAAAAGCACTTCAGAGTCATTTCCCAATCCCTGGTGGAAGTCGAGAAAGCACTGCGAGAAGTATTCTGTCATCACTGGAGAAGAAATAAAAATGCTCCCCACATCATGTACAAATGCCATCAAACGACTGCAATGGCTAACGCTAAACGCTATTACCAAAAGCTGCTAATTACCACTCACTCCCCCCATAATTACTAATTAATAAGTGTGTAATCATTGTGTTAAACATCACTAGCATCCTGGCAAGCTGTTGCACTTAACGACCCAACACATATCATTCACAGGGCTTTTTAAGTGAATATTACTGCCGTACAACTGCAGGGATTGTATATTTACTGAGTTAGTCCTTCTCTCTTCCTCTATCTTGCTCACAATCTCTTTTATTTGAAACATCTATTTTATCAGGCTTTATGACTCCACCTTGTGTGAGTTCATAGCATGGGAAGTATTCATAGCATGGGAAGCATGAAGCATTTGCCACAGGAGAGTGTGTCCCTATTCACTTTTCCTGAACTCCTGAGGTTTCCACCGAGAAGTCAAAAGAAAAACATTATTTCCACACACACATACACACATTTGTCCACACAAACACACACACACACAGATACACACATATAAATAACGAGGTAAAAGGACTGCACATCCTGCAAGTACTGTATTTACTGTGTGTAAAACACAGTGCTGAGCCGCCGCTAAGGAGACTGTAGCAAAGATTGTTAAGGCGGAGCAAGATGTTTCATCAGGAGCCACTTCCGGGAACCCGGATCGCACGAGGGGGGGGTCAAAATCCCCCTTTATGCAGAGCAGAGGCAGCGACTGCTCCATTGAAGTCTATGGGCATAGCTCAGAATTTCACCACATATGCTAAGGTCTTGGTTCTATAGAGTTAGGAATGTGAATTTCGGGCACGTTTTCATGATCCTCAAACCCTTCTGAACATTTCAGGTACATTTTTAGCATTTTGAGCATTCCAGTCTGGAGAAAATCAACCTTATATCAGGTGTCGCCGGTTATTTATGCAGCTGCTGTTGGCGGTTGCAACGTGCGCTTCGTCAATCGTCATCGACACGCCTCTTTATGCAGACAGGATTCGATCCCCATTTTGCGCCCATAGACATGAACTACGACGAAGTATCTTGCTCCGCCTTGACAATCTTTGACTGTAGTGTGCGGCGGGTCACTCTTTCCAGCACTCATTACGCTCCCATTCCCATCAGGATTCCCATCATGCATTTCAAATCCCTCTGAACAGCCAGTGAGAGGGAAATGCATCTGGCTCTCTCAGCATACACCCAGCCCAGTCTGGATACAGTGGCTTCAACCAACTAGAGGATGCAGAGGCTCTAAAATAAGAGGATCACTGGGAAGAGTCCATGTTTACATGACTGCTGCTCTCAAGGACACAAAAATGAGTATGAGTACACCCTGTTTCCTTGCAGTGTGTTTCTTCCAACCTACGGGCCTACAGTTATAGGTTTCAAACAACCAGACTATAAATGGGTTAGCAGTATATGTATTTCTCTGCGGCCAATTGTTTCCAATAAGGTTTAGTTTTTAAAGCTTCAAAGACAAGTCTATGTGTAATGAGCGGTCCACACTCGACACAAACCTGTCCTCACTAAACAATCAAACTCGCATGGCACACAAGTGTTGTCTTCAACAACACATGCCATTCGCATGCCTCTATGTCCATCTCCATTTACACTTGGCTGCTGTTAAAATGCAAGCGTCTAAACCACAGGAGCATATGGATCCAGCACGTGCTTGGCATTCCGGAACAAATTTGGTTAACACTCGAATCGTTCAGCTGAAAGATCTCTAGGGGTTCATTCATTAATTAATTATTGTATTCCAAGCCCATTATTAAATTACTTTAGATTAAATGACTATGAGCAACGCATATTTATGTTAATATAAACACACCTTTTGATATGACATTGTAAGAAATATATTATATTAATACAGCTACTAAGGATTCCTATTCAGTGACTCAATATCAAACATATTTTTTTCTATACTTGAAGTTGGTCCTTCAGTGGCATGTTTAATGTTAGTCTTTCCTCTTTACATTGAAAAAGGACTGGTTCTAAAATGACCACTTTCTCTACGAGCCAGAGACATCCACAGCTGGCGCACATCACATGGTTGTCATTATCATGATTGCCTTGCACAATGCAGGGCGATGGCACAACCACGGGAGCCTGCTGGCACTTGACAAAGTGCTCCTCCGTGCCAGCCAGACACTACTACCGCGCTGGGCTAATGAGACTCCATCACCACCACCACCACGCCACTCCTGGAGTCGACACACAGGCACATTCTCCACCTCGAGCCTTTCTGCGTCTTTCATCGCCATGACAGCAGGCTATTTATACACAAGGAAGTGGTTTGGATTGGCCGCCATCAGTCTAAGGTGGTATTAGCAAACTGCCATATTTGGAGCCACTTCTACAGCACAAATACATTTTGAAAAAAAAATATGTGTAGAAATGACGTGGGCAGGGTTCCTCCATGGTCATCGCTTCCTGCTTTGCTAGGGTACCTCCACTGATGATTATTACTGAGGATAGATGTGCTCAGTGTATGAGTCTATTTTTTCCTCTGAATTTCACATTTATGAAATGACTGGAAGCCAAACTAACTGTAACACTGAGTCCTACATGGGTTCGTACCCTGCCTGTTACATGCTTAGTATGGAACAAACCCAGGCTGCGAGTCAGAATGCCACATCTACCACTATTTATTTCTATGTCCACACATCTCAGAGCATTTCCCCTGAAAGCGCTGTTCATTCTTGTGTACAAATTTGGAAACTTTTAGTGGACCTGCCTGCATAGGTCCAGGAATGCTGAAACTACACTTTTTGTGCATCATTTCCAGTGTTCTAGAGTGTGTTGTAGTTCTACAAGCCTGAGGTGTGCAAATGAAATTCTGAGTTTGGACACATTAAAAGCTGCTTCTCTGGGTTCTAGCACCTCCTCGCCCCCCTACCCCCTTCCTTTTAAAGCATAGTGAAAGCTCTGCAGAAAAAGTAAGAAGGACAATCAAGTGGAAAATGTTAAAGAACAAATTCCTTTTAAAACCAACCTGGGACCCAGCACCAGGCTAAATAATTGAAAATTTTAGAGCCTTTTGTGCTCCTAGGTTCAATTACGTGAACCTGTGCAGAGTGTTTGAGAAGCCTTTTATTCAAATGAACAAAACAGCTTTGCTTTATGTGTGCCGCACTAAAGGATTTTTTGGTGGGCAAGGTATCCATAAAAGTCCGACACAACAGACATTGTGGTTTAGTGCATAATAAAATCATAACGTCAAATGTAAACGCTCATGAAAATTGCGTTCGCACACTCAAAGCACACAGGAAACTGCAGTTTCATGACCAGGAAGTATCAAAGTGAAAGATTACTGACAAATGAACCATCATCAAAAGTCACAAGAGGTCTACAATTGGTGGAGTTGCATATTAAACTTCTCAAAGGAATGTTTGGGTACAAATAGAGTTTTCAATGAAGATCCATTAGGCCTGTTCCTTTAACATTTAAAAATATGGCACCAAAAACAACTTCAGCATGATACTTCTAACAAGGAACTCAGGCCTGAGGCATTATAACAAAAGCCAGCCTATCAATTCCCACTGTTGTGACATTAAAACGTGACAGCTTGAGTATAACTGAATATAAAACTAAACTTTACCTTTCAAATGAATTAAAAAATATATCACATGAGACTTTGTGCACAGGCTCAAACCTGCCATTCAGACATTTAAAGCAGAAGCGTACCCCGTAACTTACACTGTGGTTATGAAATTTTAGTTTTTTGTCTAGACTTAATAGTCTGGATAGGACAGTAAAATGTGATCCAGTGATCAAATGATGAGCTCAACTTTATCAGTGCCCATGAGTGCTGTGTACAAAATACTTAAAGTGATAAAATCACTGTACTAGTACTATTAACATATTCATTTGGGGTATACCAAGGATTATGATTATTAATAGTAAATAGTGGTAACATTTGTTTATATTATACATGGTATTATTCTTTGCATGACTTACAAGCACTACAATAGAGAGACTTGAACTGACTCGACCCATTGTCTTGAAACCTCACAGCGGTTAAAGAGAACTAGCCAAGCTTGCCTGCAGCTCAGTATAGCTAGCATTGTACTGGAGGCCTGGCATTAGTGCTCTTGCACTCTCTCTCTCTCTCTCTCTCTCACACACACACACACACAGGCTAATCTGCCTCTCAGAATGGTAATCCCCATGTGAGGGGAGGTCTTTCTGACAGCGCCGCGCTCAACACTCCACAGAGATTCCTTCAAGGAACCTATCCACCACCCAGAGTGCCTGCTTCTTTCTCTCTCTCTCTCACACACACACACACTCTATCACTCTCTCTCTCAGCATCCTCCTGCCACACCCCCTCGCAAGGATCACTGCAGCTAACAATACTAAGGGGAGCATACTGTACAATAATCCTAATTTGCGACTCCAAAGAGAGATAATCCACTGAGACACCTCTGGCAACGCACTGTGACCACCTCATCTAGTCGCCCCAAATCCTATCAAGCCTCCCATTTTTTACCTGTCTGAGGCAGTGTAACAGGTTTAAGTGTGAGATTAACACACTTAAAAAAGTCTGTACAATCCTCCAGACCTACAGGACATGTAATAAATCTTTCATAACAGAGGGATTGTTTTGACTTTACACTCCAAATGACATTCACTGTGGTGACTATTAATTATTAATATGCCTAATAACATTCTTATGTGACTGCAGTTAAAAATTCATGCAGCTTATACAGCACAACAAATACATCAATCAACATATCAATTGTATGCCTCAAACATATCTGAGGCAAGGAGATGTTGAGCAGAGTATTAGAACCAACTGGAGGAGTGCCACTGATCTGTTTTCAGCACCATGGACAGTGTCATAGAAAAGTAGAGTGAAAACTTTTTTCAAACTGTTTGCACTCTTTTTGTGAATGGACCTGTGTAAACCCAAAGTCTGTCCCTTTCTAATATCTGTAAAATAATCTGATAGAACATAACATCAGTCAAATGGCAGTGAGACCTTAATCTGTCACCAACCTTTCCATCAGAAAAAACAAAGTCCTGTTTTAAATCCAAGATTACCCTTACTTAAACTCTGACATTACACTACCAATCTGATCTTATACTGACTCTCATCCACTTCTATGGACCACATCCAGAGACAAGTAGACAATTGCAGAAAAGAAGAGCAAAAATACCATTTGCTGCCATAAAATACATATTTCAGTCATTTCCATCAAATCAACTCATCAATTCAGTCAATTCGTCATATTGATGCTTCATTTTAAAACTACACTTCTTAAAAAGGTCATATTAACAAACTTTTACTGTGGAACACAAATTTCCATCAAACATAAGTTCAGAAATAAAGCTGACCTGGTTGAACTTAGCAGAGGAAATACTTCAGATATGCATCACACTAAGTAACAGCCTATACCAACACAAGTTTCAGATGCAATTTGAACATCACAATAACAGACATAGTTGTAGAACTTAACCACTAAAGTTTTCTGTCTAACAGTTTTTGTCCATTCCGCATTTTCTATAAATGTGCTACAAAAAAGTACAATATGATGATGCAACTTGTCCATGATACTAAAATTATGTTTAGTTAAGGAACAATAGAAAAACACTACAAACACAAATACTGTATGCAAATATTTAACCTTATACTGATGGCAATTTTTCCCCCAGATGTCCTCTCTAACACATTTATAACATTGGAAGTAGACATATCTAAGAATTGCCAATGGCCAGTTGTCATGAAATATGTTTTATCCTTCAACAGATGTAGATTAAACAAACAAAAAAAAAAACAAGACTGAGCTCTAGTCCAGGTGTTCAGTCTTTGTATAATCAATCATGCTAAATGTCCTCAGCCCCAGGGCACATGTGCCTGCCCCACCACTGAACCACAGGGGGGATAAGGGGTTGGGCTGGGGCTGTCACTGTGAGATGATGCCCAGGTGAAAGGGGAGCCCTGTGCCCTGGGTCCCATCTGCTTGGTGCTGTGTCTGTTAGCCACAGTAATTCAGACCCAGCCAGTGGTCTCATATGTTTGTGACAGGGGAGACTAGGCAGAGGTGATAATAATCCTGGGTTGCCAGGTGGGCTCTAACAAAGACACTAATGATAATGGAATGGACTTGGCTAGAAACGATAAAGCAATGCAACAGTGCAACTCTGAGAACTCTGGGAATGTCTCTATTTACATGCACATCTGGAACATCTTTGTTTGCTGAGTGTGATAACAGACCAGTGTTACAAAAAAAAAAGAAAGAAAGACAACATGGACAAATGCTCCTTTTTGTGACATGTATCTTGTTTACACCCAGCTCTGCTCCACAATAAGCATCCACAATAAATCCTTGTCCTGATGACATGAATGGCTGTTTCTACCAGGGAACATGGCAGCCCTGCACCCTGCCCAGTCAGCAAGCGCCTCACATTTCAAAATGAAGATGGATGGTGGCACTTGAGTGTGTGTGTACGCATGCAAGTCCGTCCTGAGGTCATACTAACTACTGTGCAAACCAGGACCCTGACCTTCAACCCATTAGGATGATTAGGATTCTGCTGAGAAACAGATTTGCCATCTACAAAACCCAACCAAGCAGAAATGTTGAGAGAAATTGTGCTTGAGCTACATTTGAGGAAAATCACCATGAGGAAATTAAATCTACTTAAATACCAAGCTTCTTCAGTATATAATCACTCTATGAAGTTATCTGTTGAATGACTATAATGACATTCAGTATTCCTTCATTCTCCAAATTAGAGAAACATAAAATAATCTATTTTCAGTCTTGTTGGTGCCAAATTAATCTATCAAAGACTAATATTTCACACCTAGATCATACTTTGTGGCAGGCCAACTGAACAAAAATCCGAGATAAGAAAAAGGTGACAAGTACACCGCAGGGCCACCAGCACCTGTCAATCATCTTGTTTTCCTGCCAGTGCGCCATCTGAGAAAAACGGTAAATGTTCCATGTGACAGTCCGTTATTCATGAGCGGACACCAACGCATCAGTTGGTACACAAATGGGTCTTTAACAATATCCACATCTAGCAAATATAACAGCAGATGGTTATGATAAATAATGAACGGCACTAAGGAGGTGGAGGTAGACTTACCATATTGACTTCAGACACCATGTCTATACTCGCCACGTCTATACTCATTCCAACTGCCACCGGCGCTCCTAAAATAAGCATGGCATGTATGTTTTGAATACGTTGACATGTCTTACAACGTAGGAAAAATAACGTTTTAAGTTTAAAGTGAAGACAGCATGAAAGGTGCCCTCAAAATCTGACCACGGGCTACATACCTCCAAAGTCTGGGCGAAGGCGAATGTCATATCCTTTTAGGAGTTTGTCCACTGTTTCTTTGACAAAAGACATGTTACCGGGCTCGTTTGCGCTGAAAAGCAAGAAAAAAGAGGGTTACCCCAATTTCCTCACAACATCAATATCTTCCACGCACACCCGCTTATCATAAATACTCACCTCTGTGCACAACACATCACTGCCACAATGACCGGTACCGAGAGAACACCAAACAGCTTTCGTTTCTTTAATCCAAACATTCCTTATTATATTCTTTTAAGGAATTGAGTGACTAAAACGGAGGTTGTTAGGGTTTTCCGGCATAAACCAACGGGTTGTTACAGGTTATTCCATCCGTAGTCCTTTGCTAAGAAGTCATTGGAGACTCCTGTGACGGCTGGTTACAAGGAAATATTCTGCTGCAATCCGCGTTTTCTCTCACTCCTGGGGAAGCAGACTGTTATTAGGAGGCGCATTTGGTAAAGACCATGCATTTTGTTAAAGACATGACCAGCGGTAGCACTAGAAGAGTCAGAGGTTGATTCTAAGCCAGATATCCATCCTTAGATTTTGACGTCCGCTGCTCTACAATCCCCACACCCTCCGCCAACTGTCTTACGTTCAAGCTTTGTTTTGGTCTTGATTCAGCACATAAGACACGGGTTGCTGTGGTAGTAGACGCGTAATACGCACGGTTTGGAATGACCATTTTCTGTTTTCAAATATCCATGTTGTCACAGGCGTTGCATCACTTTGACTAGATTGTGATCATGAGAGTTATTTTGAAAACCGGCAGTCGTCTGACAGAAAGTGCAGTGACAAATGCGTTGCGATGACGTTGTGAAGAGTTACTATTGGAATGCCAATCGTAGCGTTAAGTGTACTATAAGCATTGCACTCACGTGATGCGCAGACAGCAAGATAAAGTAGAAGTTTGTTTTGTTGATTGATTTGTTGCTGTGCAAACAATGGCTTCTAGTAGGTAGCCTGTGCATACTGGTGTTTGTGAGAGTATGTTTAACAAATTTAAATTTATTTGAAATTATTTCATTCACTACACATTATATGGTAGCCTATACATACACTATGGAGAGATATTTTTGATTTGGTTAATGTGTTTCAGACCAATTCAAAACTCTTTATGCCGTTATCTTTTCAGTCTCTTTCACTCTCTCCTTCACTCTTTGTCTCTCTTTCTTTTTCCCTCTAAGAAGGTTGAGATCTGTCTGCATGAAATAGCTCATCTTTGGCCGCTCATTACTACACACACACACTATACACACCAACACACTCAACATTTTACCCACTTTCACACACACACACACACACACACACACACACACACAGGGATGGATTACTGCACGGGCCTACCGGGCCCAGGCCCAGGGGCCCAAGGGGTCAGGGGGCCCTGACGCCCAAGCCATTGCATGGAATCATTGCCTCAATATCAACACATCAGGATGTAGGCTATGAATCTGATTGAATTCAAGTACAGTATTGGTCATCCCCAAAATGCACCAGAATACAGAAAAATCACATCAAACAAATTAAAAAATGTCTGGGGGGGGGACCCCCCCACATATATGCAACAATTAGTGGGGGGGCTTAATACATCTGGGCCCAGGGGCCCGAAAGTTCATAATCCGTCCATGCACACACACACACACACACACACACACACACACACACACACACACACACACAGCCACCCAACCAAACCACAAGCACACACACACACACACATACAGAGCATCTAATAACGTTAAACAGATCCTAATGGCACACAGGGAGAAAAAAACCTCTCCCCTAATGATGCCTTTCTTGATGAAACCAATCTGAAGTATTACATGTCCTCACCTCCTCTCTCCATCAATGGATATTAAGTCCTTTAAAGTAGGCCTCCAGACAATCTTATAATCCATAATCAGATTCTCTAAGCGCATGGACAGGCGGATGGAGATTAAGCATTGTTGAAATGGCTGATCCCAAGTCTTCAAAAACTTAACACAGAGCTAATCAAACAATCTTGTTAAGTTGATCTATTTTGATTTGAATGAACCTCTCTGGGTGGGTGGGTGAGCGGTGGGACTGACAGAGGTTGGTTGTGTGGGGAGTGGGGTCATGGTTTGGGAGAATGGTCACCCTAAGCCCTCCTCCTCCATTAGTTTCCTAGATGGCGTTAGGATGCCTTCGCGTAGTTTCTCACCCTAATGGCTTTACCACCAGACTCCGGATAGATTGTGCCGCGGGTCGGGTTCCCAAAACAGCAATAGAGAGTCATTTCAGAGATGTGAGCAGGTGCAATTGAATGCCTCTCTCCCTCCTCACAGGAGTAAAAGCTTTCTGGAAATGTCATTACACAGACAACTTCTTTTGTTATTGCAGAGGGAATATCCATTTCAACAGCAAATCTCTGCTCACAAATTCCAGGTGAGACCATTACTTCTGAATGAAAGATTCTCAGTGATTGTACTACAGTATACATTGTAGTGAACTCCATTTTAGAAATAGCACTTGTCTTTATGCAAGTCTTACTTTCAGACTATTGAAATATTGAAATATATGTGTCAGACGGGTCAAAAATAAAATAAAATAATTGATTTGAGTATATATTTTTTGAGTACCAAAAGTGGTGTTAAAAATAGTGGAAATAGAATTGGCTACTGCCAACAAATATTGTTACGGTGCCTTAAAGGTGTGTATGTGATTATGATCACATACACTTTTTGTCAAATTCAGTAAATTGTTCCTCAAGGTCTTCCAGCTGTCTGTTTGGTGTTTGAACCCTCATACACAGTTCTGGCTTTCTGAATGAGAAACAAACATATGGGCTCAGTTCAAGCCATCCAACCAGTTCCAACCAACCAACACATGTGCTACAGGTGTCATTTGATTGGCTGTTGATTTCAAATCAAATATCTTTCACAAACCTGAAAACAAATTTCACCTTTAATGAGAAACTGAGCGTGTGTGAACAGCTTGGGATATTCTCTAAGCAGTCCTTACTCACACACACCCACACACAGTCATGGAACCCTAGTTGCAAAGATTAACCATCTGTAGACACTCTCCTGTGTGTAGGCTGACAGAAGTATATCTTGCCACGGACTCCACTGACGAGCTAAAATTGCCAAGAGAGTTTCTCTTCTTTTTCTCTCTCCAAATTAATCATTAAGGGGAAAAAACACTAAACCATGAGTCTCTCGGCAAGGCCATATCTGGCACATGTGCTTTATATATTTAATAGTTGGTGATGTTAATGGTTTATGATGGTCTTACTTTTTGCTCATAGATTTTTTTACTCAGTTCTCATTATTTTCTCATTATAGTCTCACATGTTTTTAATATCTCTCGAGAGGATTTCTGAAGAGTGCTATCAGTGCTCATTTCTCCTACCTGGGGGGTAATGTATACGTTCAACATGACAGATATAAAATGAAGACCGGCCAAGCCATCTGATGTGGAAAAGATTTCACCTTTCATTTATATCAGGTTTTGATGACTGCAGTTATTTCCCCAGTTTAGATGGAGACAGATAAACATTGAGGTGGAGCTGAGGGACTGATGTATGGTACAAATTGTGTTTAGCTGAAGTTGTTTAGGATGGTCCAATGCATTTTAGATTGAAAACAAAAACCGTAGAGAGAACCTCTCATCTTGCACACTGAGACAAACAGGAGCTGCTTGAGAGAATGGATGACGCCATAACACATGCAATGAATTGTATTGGTGACACATATTGCTGATGAAAACAGCAGACACACCAAGATGAACATCAGCACCTTACCTTGTGTCATAGATTGCAAACAGCTTTTTGTTCCCATCAACTGCATTCCTGAAAAACAAAGAAAAAGGAGATTAAAAATCACAGAGATGACAAATTGTCATATAGTTCAACTTTATACACTTAATCAACTTGAGATGTAGATATTTCAAATAACTAACCAAACTGTGACATATACACACTATGTATTAAGGGTTTATAAGGGCTTTATAAACATGTAACCTACAAATAGCAGCGATCCCTGTAATGCTTGCTTTAGCCTCAATAGCCAGCGATTGCCTAATGAACACCTATTTATTGGCTACAGAGGATTAAATAGACATACTAAGAGTAAGACCTAGTGAAGTTATTTGTTGTCCTCTACTTACAAACATGGAAATACATGACTGTACTGTTGATTTTGTGATAAATTAAATGCAAATGCATCATTGAACCGAATTTACAGGACACAGGTGCTTCAGCTTTGAACCATGGAAGGCACATCTGTTTCCTTCCTAACTCTCCTGAGTGGAGGCCAATAAAGTAAATAAGCATGCGGCAGAGCCTCTACAAAAGCTACCCAGACCACACTTTAAGTGCAATGGAAAAATAAACTCAAATGATCTACTCCGCAAAACTAGAAAAACAGCACAGGGACACATTTCATAGATGTGGTGCCGATTTTTAATCAACAGTAGCATACTGCACGCCTTTGGTCATTGGGTCCTGGGTAAAATTTAGATCAACCAATGTCTCTGTTGTGGCTCACTTCAAAATAGTTTGGATTTCCAGGGATTGTTTTCTTTCTTTATCGAAATCCAGCGATCTTTTATTAATCCTCTGATACTTTGCGGGTCCAGGGAACAGGGCTATTCTGAGCGACACTTACGAATTCTCTCTGCTATTGCTCAGCCTTCCGGGTAGGCTACATCAAAAAGCAATCATGAATGAATGTAGTGTGTTTGGCAATCTCGCGAACTCATTTTAAATAGCTCCCTAAGACGAAATAAAAAAGTTTTTCAATAAACACATCATGTATAAAATGCATAAAGTCTGCGAGACGGTGTTGAGAACACGAGTTCGTATTTCACTCTCTCATCATTGCACACATACTACCAGAAAAAAAATGGGTCTACAGTTCCCTCTTATGGCAGCCCTCATAACTACGCATCCCGGTGGTTCCCTTTACATAGCACGCAGCCAATCAGCGCTGTTGGCCCTTTCCCATAGAGATAATACTTCTAAACTTCATATCAGTCAAATGTTACACAATAGGGCTAGACTAGGCTACTTGATTTCCTGGTCGGGTGTTGGAGTAAGGATATACTCTGCTTCGAAAAACATTATTTGAAACAGAGAAGCCCTTGTTCTGGAGGATGAGGCTTTATAAGTGACGTACAGTTGTCCTTTGAATGTCGGAAGTTCGTTGATTCGCTCTATACCAAAAACATCAAGGCAAAAGGCTCACGAGGCAGTTAGTTTATTATTACAGTGTCCTTAAACCATGGACAGCAACACGCCGGTGTTCAAACCAGTCAGGGCTGATGACATTTCGTAACTGAATGGAGCGAAAGATAGCCAAGTAAGCAAAAATGTTGAGAAATTCGTGTGGCTATCCAAAATTGTGTCGTGCCTAAGCGCGCAGGGCAGTGCATTTTATTTCAAGAGTAGCCACATCTTGCGGTTTGCCCACCTTTCGTCTTATTTTGTAGGCGTGTGATTATGGTGCGATACTGGAGAGATGTCCCTATACTTTGGGGCCAAATATTCAGCATTACATTCAAAATGACAGTTCGGCGGTAAGAATAGAAACGGACAGTGGAGAACAGAAAGTGGAGTCCATTTGTACTCGTGTTGTGGTGCAGAACACCGTTGCGATGTTGAACATTGTGCAATAGTCAGAGAATAGTGTAGCATATAAAGGAAAAGTGTCGGTCTGATGAAAAGGGCGGGCAATTTTTTAGGCTCGCGCGTAAGTGATTTGGATCTAATGGAATCAGGAGGTTCACGATTCTAGGTGGTTACACTATAATTTACACTGATATCTAACGAGATGGTGAGGTTTTCTGGAATGCGAAGTCCAGCGCTCGGTGTTTGCCTGCGGTGACTGCTCAGTCATTCACTCGTAAAAAGAGGACAGAACAATGCGAGGGTTATACAGTCAGTTATTGAGCGAGGCAGGATATTTCTAAAGAAGAAACAATGCGTTGCTTCGCGGTTGCACAGTGAATATTGCGGGGTTTGATCATCACTTTCAGGGGAATTTTGCCACGGACACATCACTATTCAGGTATTTTTTATTATGTTTCTTTGAAATTAGATATCTAATGCATGGTGCAAAACAATGTACTCTAGTCCGCTCCAGGGCTCGATGTACAAAGCCCTTTCTGAGAGGAAAGCTTTTCGCCTGAGGTTCCTGAAACGGGTAGCCTGTATCCTATTGTAACAATAAACAGCATTTCAGCGAAACAGTTGGCTCTCACTCTCAGCGTTTTGGGTTTGCCCATTGCTTTGATCAACAAATTTGCCCAATGCCACGAATGTCTTGGACAAGAACCACGTTTCTTCTCCAGTGTGAATGTCTGGATAAGTAGATATTAACTATAAGAGTGCCTAAGATTTGATAGATGCTCTTGGAATTCTGTACTTTTTTGGAGATTATTCCTTCAGCACCATATGTAAAAGTGTATACGTTTAGGAGGCTTTCATTGTATGAATACTGTTATTACAACGGCAATATAATTATTATGATTATTATTATTATTATTGTTGTTGTTTTTGATATTATCCCCACAAGCTCTGTTAATCACTGCCTGTCTACTGTGGCGTTCATATTCAAATTTGAGACCGCGGCCAAGCCCTACATTTTCTACTGATTAATATCTGATTATGAAAGTGAGATACTGAGCTCAAAGTCGGTTACACAGCTGCGGGACATTGCTTAAGGCTCTCAGACTCGGTGCAATCTTCATTTATCACAGGAATGGGCAATGGAATACGTTGCAGCTCCAAAATGAGAAGTCTATGGATCGGTGTCGTGCTTGGGTGTCTCCTATGCCGTTTGAGGTAAGCCTCAGAGTTGGGATCAGTGGGCATATTGTTTAGCCCTTCACTTGCAATGGCCTTTTGTCACATATAAAAAGAGAAATCAGTAAAGGAAAACATATCAAAGGCACCATTTGTGTTTAGATTTGTGTTTAGATTGTTACAAACGTTCGTTTTAAGATTGTTACATAACGTTTTAAGTGAATGTCAACAATGTTTCTATCTCATTTTATTCTCACATCAATGTCTCCTCTCAGTTTTTCTCAGACAGCAACAACAGCAACACCCAAGGAGGCAGAGCTGAATGATAACATTACTATATTCACCCGAATATTAGATGGGTTACTGGATGGCTACGACAACAGACTCCGTCCTGGGCTGGGAGGTACAACCCACATCATCACAAGCATGCATTTGTCCTAAAAGCCTACTTCTGTAGCTTAGCCTATTTCTTGGACCAGTCCATTTAGACACCACAGGATATCTCAGATGTTAATTTAGCAAAATTGTCATGTTTCTTTATGTCTTAAATGTATAGCACTAATGCCAGTGTTGTATTGGAATTGGAACTGGAATTTTGCAGGCTTGTGCAAAATTCCAGAATTTAATTGAAAATGCCTCTTAAATTCCAATTCAATTCTTGAATTTCAATTGAGGTAGCAAACAGGAAGCAGAAATGCAATTCGAATTGTGCACAACCCTGGTATAAATGTAGCATAAAAATCTAGAGAGCTGATTCTCTGCATCTCAGCTGCAACTGATGGGCATGAAGTTCAGAAGTCTGTCATGTAGAGATGCGTAGCTGTTTCAAGAAAAAAAGATTGCAAGGAGGCTCAGTATTCATTTGATTTAGATGTGTTCAGTGAACAAAGATCAGAGCAAGTGTGAGATCTTCGGCGTGAATCAACAGCGCAGTTGAATTAGAGTGTTTCAGAAATCTGTTCATGGCTCTCGACCTTGAGAGTGCTACGGCTCTTTTCTGAGCGTGCAAGTGCATTGTTCTGGGCAGAAGAAGGCAGGTGGTGCGCAGGAGAAACTGTCTTGGCCTATTCACACCCAAAGAACAAGAGAGAGGAAAATAGAGAGAAAGAAAGAAAGAAAGAGTGTGAGAAAGAGAGAGAGAGAGAGATCACTTCTCTGACTCACAGGACATAGGAAGTTTTGAGAAAAGTACTTTTTTCTCAAGAATGTGAAAACTCAAAAGTGAATATTTGTTGTATTTTCCAAATGGCAAACTAGAGAATTTTTTACCTCAGCCATTTTCTATGACACCTCTTTTTATGTAAACTCCCGTAGAGATGGTGACCGAGATCAAGACAAATATTTTTGTCACAAGCTTTGGTCCAGTGTCGGACACAGAGATGGTAAGCCTTTGCCCCACCCCCTTACAGATACACACACACACACACACACACACACACACACACACACACACACACTCACACACACACACACACCATGCCACAAATTTCTGTTTTTATCAAAATGTCTTACATCAGTTGTACTTCTTTTTTAAATCTATAATTTTAACTTGCTTCAGTCCTGATTGCATTTCATGCAGTAACGTAGACTGGATAATGTGACCATATAATGTAATAGCATGCTACAGATACCCCTACGGCTGGCTTTGAGGTGAGGTCTCTATCCCCATTTGAACTTCATAGAGAAGGGTCAAGATCCACTCAATGGAGCAGCACTAAATGCTCATTGAAATCAGCAACAGCAGCACTAAAATAATTGCTCAAGCAATTTCAAACTGGAAGTGGCATTTGATGCAACCCTACTACTACTACTACTACATGTACTACTACTACTACTATTATTATTATTATTATTATTATTATTATTATTATTACAGTAGTTGCACAGTAGGGAGTCAATTGTTCACTATAATTCAGTTATTCAGTCAAAATGTGTTACTTTTCAGAATACGTGCATATGCTGTGCACATTCTGGTGTACGTGCATCCAGGCATCTGGTGTTCTTGGTGATCTAATGATGTTGTTTTCCTGTGCAGGAGTACACTATTGATGTGTTTTTCCGCCAAAGCTGGAAGGATGAGCGTTTGCGTTTCAAAGGACCAATGGACATTCTGCCTCTCAACAATCTGCTGGCTAGCAACATCTGGACACCCGACACTTTCTTCCTGAATGGCAAGAAGTCTGTTGCCCACAACATGACCACCCCCAACAAGCTGCTACGCTTAAAAGAGGATGGCACCTTGCTCTACACCATGAGGTGAGTGATCTTTAACAATTTCAATAAAAGAATGCCTTTCAACAACATGCAATTCTGAAATTCCATGTTATATTAGATGGACCAAGAGGTTTAAAGTGAAAAGGTTAAAGAGATTTTTTTTTTTTGCGAACTTGCTTCCAAGACCTGCATTCCAAACATCAAGACCAGCACAGGCTTCCTAATTGTTGTAAATTTGCATGTTGTATGGTACAAAGAGGTCATATATTCTGTTTGAGTTCCATCACATAGTGAATAGCATGGGGGGGTTCATCTGGAATTTATCTTCCCCTCATATGATCAACAAAATGAATTTGATGGTGCTACATAACTACCTAGCTACAGAACTATAGCTGCAATTTGCCTAAAACATGGCATACTGTTTAAGAGGCCCTGCAAATGCGCCTCACACATGATAAAGCACTCTTTTAGCTTTTGATAAACATGTAGGTTTACTACTGGATCATGTAAGCCCATTCTGAAGTCTATTATCGCTGTGCTACATTATGAGGTCAGCACAAGCGCATCACCATTCTGCTTGGCTGAGCCGTTCACTCCGAACTACACCGCAAGCTGCACACGAGCCAAGAAGACATCAATGGGCATTCATGTTTCTTCATGAGATCTGCCTATATATCTACTCTGCTTTCCCTCTGTGCTGTCACCCCCCACACACACACACACACACATACACACACACACACAATCTGCAACAGACTGAAGCAAGTCTGGCTTTCATCTTTGCATACAGTGCGGCTGATAACAGGCTTCATATAGAATAAAGAATCACAGAAAGCACGGTGGGGTTAGCGGCTGTAACGAGTCTGTAGCTCAGCGGAGAGCAGAGGACCAGCGCAGCATGAAGGCGGCCTCCTCCTGGGCTCCAGTAAGGGGCCCGCTCCCCCCAGCCGTGCCCAGCCGCTGGGCCTAGAGGAGGGGGGGCCGCTCTGCCTCTCCTCCCTGCCATACATATGGGTCACGGGGACTTGAAAGTGGGGAATCCTGGCTCTGACCCAGTCTCCGGGAAGACGGACTACTAAAAGGACATGTCCTATCACATAGAGAGCCAGCATGTTTTATTTTCTTTCTTTTTTGGCTTCCTGCTCTCTTTTCTCTTTTTTTCTCTCTCTATCTCCCTCTCTCTTGTTTGCACTCTCCCCTTCTTCATCTCTCTCTCTCTCGCTCTCTCTTTTTTCTCTCCATGGACTGTTTGCTCCATTAACCTCACTAGTGCAGAGCAAGACACACACACACACACACTTACAGAGACACACAGCAAGTCTTCCCCCGGTTTCCTGCGTACTTTCCTTCAGGCTCACTAACTGTACTGCCTATGGCCCCCTGTGCACAGCCGTTTTAAGGTCAAGCTGAAAAGAAGCCATAGCTAAGCATGTATTTAAAGTACCTGTAGTTTTCTATTGACACTCTGGCAATACACAACTCAGATAGTATTTTGTTGATGATTGTTCCATTTTGATCATGTAGAAAAAGTGTTACATTTGTCTTCCTTAATAAGGGGATTAGCGATTCTAAACCAACACAAATACACAAACCATTTCAAGAGGTGGATTAGTGACTTAACTCCCCTTGGCCCTCATGCTTAACACCACAGGTCAATAATCTTATTATAAGGTTTTTTTCCCTAATAGGCAAGGTTAGGGCAGAGAGCATCTAGTGCTACTGTGCTGACCAATGGTGTTTTAACCTATGATGGTCAGCCCCAGGCACTTGAGTCATTGAAGTCACAGTTATGCATTAGTCAAGTGGGATCTTGTGAGTGGACATGCTGTGTAGAGGATTGATCATGTGCAAACTTGCTACAATATCAGTTTATTAGCCAAGCAATGCGGAAAGTATGTTTTCATAGCTTGCACACAAAAAATGTACATAAAATCAATTACTTTGCAGAACCATTTGTTTTTTGTTTTTCGTGGAAAGATGAATACTGTGTTTGTAGGCTATATCAGTAGAGAGAGTGCTGTAAGACGTATTGTGCTTGTGCAACTACCCATTGAAGAAGACCACTGGTCTCTGAACGTAGAACTGAAGAACTCCCACACTCACTTGTTTGACTTGTAGCATTAACTTGAACATAAACAACATTTCTGTCCGCAGACCTAGATATCTTGATAAAGGTCTGCAGACCAAAACGTTTATAATCGAATTAATACTGCAAGAGAAACAGTCAGTGTGCGGGATATTTTCAGTTCAGTGCTACTTTACAGTGCACCATCAGATCTAGTTCTGGGAAGTAGATCTTGCATGAAATATTTATTCAGAATAAGAGCAAATGTTTCCAGGGCGGACCTGTTGGATAAGTGGAATCGATTTTTGATAAAACGCTCTGCAGCGAGCGAGGCTTTGGTAACGTCGCATTTCCTAACATAACAGGGTCATTAAAGCTTGTTTTCCTACAGACCTCTAATGCACTGTGGCCAGTGGGAAAGAGATTAGCCAGAAACTGTATATGTGCAGCACTCTCTGTTAAACAGAGAGAGAGGAAGAGAGAGAGAGAGGGGGGGGGGAGTGAGAGAGGGAGAGAGAGCATAGCACCTCTATGCCACAAAACCAGGACATAATGGTTTCAACTCCCACGCTCCAAACCTGGAGCAGTATCAAAGCGCTCCGCAGGAGCTTCAAAGGAGGTTATAAATTCATATAAAAGAATAGACAGAATTAACGAGGCCAAGTATTATTATCTGTGAGTGTGCACACGTTATATGAAATGATACGTGTGGGCAGACCTATGGCTGCCTATGGGGAATTCCAGACAATATATTTTACCAAGGGTTATATCCACACATGCTGTACCTACACACTGTCTACTTCGTAGAGAAAATAAGGCCAAATGTAACATAGAAAATGACAGAAAGTAACTGCTGTGTTCAAAGGTAGGTAAACAGGAGGTAATAGTAATTCTAATGTTGCACACACATTTTATGTAAAGCCAAGATGTTTTGGCAACATGTACCTCATCAGCTGTACAAGCAAGGTACTTTTAAGGGAATATTCACAGAATGTTCAGCATGTCATGCAAGGATGACCACGTAGTCCAAAGAGGCTTCATACAGCAGATTATATAGCATATTTTGAATGAATATATTACTTAACTCAGTATCTGAGCATGTAAACATGCACAGTACAGTGATATGGACGCACTGTTATCAGGGCAGACATTTGGTGCAGTTAGTCAGGCGTGAAACTAGTTGCATAATCCCTCTTTTCAAACTATGAACAAACTTATCCTTGAGATGCTGAAATCCCAGCACTCTCTTTATCACAGTGTAGAATGTTCCCTATTCAACACAGCGCAGAGGTGTGATCGCCAGCCGACAAATACACACAGCATGCAGCCTGCAGTCACGAAGCAGAGACAGGAACTCGGTTCTTTGTGTGTGTGTGTGTATATGTATGAGAGAGAGTGTGTGTATGTGTCTGTGTCCATATGTGTGTGTGACTGCGTGTGTGTGTGTGTGTGTGTGTGTGTGAGTGATGCGCGGCAGAGTCAAACTCTCATCAGCCTCTGCTAATTGAAGCCATTCACACACAACTTCCTGTGTGGGCGCCAGACGATGATATCACTTCCACCAAAAAGGCCCTTTGTGAGCAGGCCTACAGTAAGCCGTGGCCGTACCTCTGAAAGGGATAAAGTTCATGCTCTCCCTCACAAAGGCCTTAGTAATGACATACTCCCTCACTAGGTATTGATCTTGAAATGTACATCCATTTCAAGGCAGACTCACATCCCAGACCATGTAAACATTGATTGTGCAATCTGCAGAGGCAAATGACAATTAAGGGGGGTTTCTTCAGAGAATAAATTAAGAAAGATAAGTTTAGGGGAACCTATAACCATTGGCTGGAAGAGAGTCAAATTCTTGCAGAGACGAATGCAAGAAATGTGCACAGTGGACACACAATAATCACTGTCTCATAGCACAAAAAGGGATAGATAATCTTGACTGGGTTCTTTCCTATACCCGTTAAACCACAATTAGTTTGCACGACGACAGTGGTAATTATTGCTTCAGCTCATTCTCTAAGCCCAGTGACATCTTGGGGAGGGAAAATGGCGCTATTCTATTTTAGATCTGCAGTCACTTCTGCTCCATTTGATGGGAGTATCTCTTACAGGCTGCTCAGAAAAAGAATATGTTTTGCTGTAACCTACATCTGTCAGAGCTGGCACCCCCAGCCCCTGGCTCTCAATCACATGCCCTGTTTATCAGTGCCACTGGAATGGTGGCCTCTTGGGCCCTTAAGGCTGCAGTAACATCTTAGTCCCCTAGAGGGAGACATAAAACAGCAAATGTTCTCTGTTCCAAGCAGAGACCAGTCAAAACTTACAGCCTCACACACTAACAGTTTAACAAATAGTTCCGGGTGCTCCTTAACTAGTGTACTAGTGTGGCTGAAGGCATGGTTTCCATCACATTATGGTTATCATTATTGTATTTAACAGATGCTTTTGTCCAAAGTGACTTACAGAATAACACGATAATGTCTCAAGCATTGCACAGCAATTTAGTCGTTACCACTTCCTCAACCCTTCCATTAACATATTAAATTACGTTCATAGTGTTTATTCAGCTTGTCATTTACAGTACAAAGCAGGGTTGCAGGTTTGGAATATTTCAATGTGATTAGTGATAGAGCTTATTATTTACTCATTAATTTCTCACATTTTAATTGTCAAATAGATCCCATCCTTAGGGTCTTGTTGGTGTGTGTTGAATGGTTGGGTTTATAAGGTTTGCCAGGATTTGTGCAGTAATTTCCCAATCAAACCAAGCCAACCAATCCAAACCAAGAGTCTGCATGTATGTAATGTTTATGTGTTTACTCTGGCATCAGCAGCCCTTGATGTGAAATGTTTCCGTGTGGATAGGTGTATACAAATGTCCCTGTGTGGGAGTCTCTGTGGGCGTTTTGTATTTGGGTCTGTTTTGTATGTGTGGGTCCTGGCGTAGGTGTATAATCCAATTTCGACGGGGAAGGGTGCCTCTTTGCTGCATTTCCTCTCCGTGCCACACGGGGGCGATATTGCTCCACAAATCACTGCTCACTGCTGCCTGACATGGCTGAAAGCCCAGCACTGTTTAATTTACATGGATGGGTTCCCTTGCTCTGAGGAGGGATTATTCTGTTTATATGATAAGGATGACTGTTGATGTTGATGTTTATGGTAACGAAGAACATTGTATTTGTGTTTATTTCAAAGCTATGTCCAAATCTGAATTTGTAGTCAGTCAATATGGCTATACTGATGTGGCAGTAGGCCTATATGATGATGATGATGATGATGACCATAACGCAGTATGTTGACAGTATGTTGCACATAATTGTCAATGTTGATTCCTGCAGGTTGACCATAGCAGCTGAGTGCCCCATGCAGCTGGAGGATTTTCCTATGGATGCCCATGCCTGTCCACTCAAGTTTGGAAGCTGTGAGTCTCTGTCTGTCACATCTGTAAAGTAGTCACTGACTCATGTCAGTGTGTTTACAAAATACTTCACAGTGACAACTCAGCAACAACAAAGCCCATTGTTCTGCCTGTGAGTCAGGTTTTTGTTCCCCTTCCAAAATAGATGGTACCTATATAGACAAACAAGCATTAGCACTAGTTTCAACACTAACTCTAATAGCCTTGATGGTGCTGAAATGTCTGCCCGTCGGCGCATATCATTTGGAATTGATGCGTTGTCCCTGGTAACCATGCAAAGGGAGGGGATATCAGGGCAGACGAGGTGATGCTGGAACAGCAACAAATGCTCATGGATTATGTTATACTGTATGATCACTCTCAGTTAACCGGTAACCACACACTTAACCCATTTATATATATTTTGAGGGGTACAGTACAAGTGTGCTGAAAAAGTTAATCACTGACTTGGAGTCTCCAATAGCAGACTACAATCAGTATTCCATTTGGGCCTCGTCAGGTCTGGGATCTGCTCTTTGTATTGTATATTAGAACACCTGAAGGAGAGCTTTCTGATGTGTGCAGGGGACGCATGATCAGTGTTTTACCTTCTATTATGAAAAACTTACAAAATCATAGTTATTGGATTAGGAAGACATATTCTGTTCTTTTGGTCTAGGTTCCTAATAGATTCTAGGGGCCCAGATGAATAGTGCAGTGGGGAAATATGCTCCCTCTGATGTCCCTCTGTACAGGTTACACTGAGGGCAGACACGTTTGGACTGATAAGCCGCACATAATTATATCATCACTCAAAATGACAGACAGTGACGGAGGATAAGAGAAGAAGAGAGGATGAGAGAGGAGGACTGTTGAAGAGAAAGAGAGAGAGAGAAAAGATAGAAAGAGAATGGGAGACCTTCATTTAACACGTTTGTGTATATTTTCAGGGATACAATAAAAGTGTGAACACAAGAAAGAAAAAGAGTTCTCCTAGTTTCCACCCCTCTGCTCAACACTCTCACATACTTCTGAATATTTTGCATTAAAATATCTGAAGTTGTCTGAGAGGAGATGTACTCATAGCCTCAGGTATTACCCATATCTTTCAGCACCACTACAGTTTCTCTGCAGACCAGTTCAGTTGTGTGGTCGTCTCATACACCCATCTGGCTCCCGACACCCTCACTGGGTGCCTCCCCGCCTGGGTCGCAAAAGGAGGTTACGGCCGACATTCAAGCGTGCAGACGGCTCCGCACTCCGCAGGGCCTATCACGAGGCCTCCTGGCGCAGATCAGGATTAAGATTAGCACCTGCAAGACGTGTTCCGGCACACCGAAGAGGCGAGGGGCGTTATTCAGGGATAGGATTACGAGCCGAGATTTCTGCCCCTTACACTCTGACCCCGCTTCCAGAGGATGAGGGACACGAGAAACGAGAGCAGAGCTTTGCGCCTGGAGTGCTATTCTATTCTGAGATTTGGCTACTCTTTTCAGGCCAAGTCTGCTCAGGAGATTACCTTAAAGACTTGACTGGAGGGATCCTGGGGTGGAGGGGGGTGGGTTAGATGGTGATGAAGGGAAAGCCATGTGTGGGGTTCCCTGGCTGTCTGAGCTACAATCTCAGCAGGACTGTCCAGCACACAGTGTCAGAGGCTAACTGTCCAGCAAGCACAGGCCAACATTATCCTGGGGCAGCCACACTCAAGCCAGATAGGTTTATGTCTGGAGTTTTTAATCTTTCCCCCAGATTGACTTAAACACTTAGAGCTGCAGTCTGACTAATAATCTTAAGAATATCTGTTCAAGCTAATTAAGTTTTTCAGACCTGTTATAGTTTCACAATGTTATATGCAGTATGGTTTCATTAAACTGACATCTTAGACAATATAAGTGGTGAAGGAGCTTGGATTGTTTATTCTTGATAGTGAGTCCAGTCATATTAACCCAGGCAGATGTAGATAGATTGAAGATTAGGAAGCTAACCTTTCATGACCATATGCAAAAGGCTAGTGCTATAGAGTGCTATATCAACAAGCCATAGTTTCCATTATAGATTCAGTCTTGATCTTGACAGATGTGGGGCGATGCTTCTTTTTCATCACTGAACTTAAAATCCCTCCTGGGCTGAGCAAAGGTATCCTCAAGAATGTCAGCAGTGGCTTAATGTTAGCAGGTCTGTTCCTTGACACCAGCTGACCTGACTGAGCTCAACAAATTAAGTGTTACAGGTTGAACAGGCACATGTACATATCTGCCGTGCCCAGCAAAATCACTTCCACACACAACAACAATGTGCCACAAAAGAAAACAATGATTCTGAAAGTGGTCCAGGGCTCTACTGTTTGCTCTGATCAATTTGTTGCCAGTGAATCCATTAGATGAAGGCAATATTGCCTTGTGAGGCTTGGCAGCACAGAGGACATTTTCCCACTTCAAAGCCTGTATCTTTAGCTAAAGGAGTCACATTTAAATTCTGTTTCTTTTTTTTTCGACACCCAACAGTATTGGTAGGCATAGCTCACTGTAACAAGCCCTTAATGCAGGCTTTGTTGATTTATCCAAAACTATAGTAACCATTGTCTGCCACAAGCTTAAGTAAGCCTTTTCTTTGCTTGGTGAAACATTCTTAGAGATTTCATCCAAGAAACAAAGACTTGAGTTGTGAACTGGATTATCAGTGCCAGTGTTGTCACTATGCCTCGAGTCCGAGTCCAGGTTCGAGTCCCCAGTGTTCAAGTCCGAGTCAAGTCCAAGTCATTACAAAAAAAATTCCAACTCAAGTCCGAGTCGAGTCCACTACTAATCCGAGTCAAGTCCGAGTCGAGTCACTATTGATCCACGTCGAGTCCGAGTTGAGTCCGAGTCGAGTCCGAGTCGAGTCCCTATTGATCAAGTCGAGTCCAAGTCCAGCACTAAAGTAAGCATAGCCTACATGTCGTTCCATTTTTTTCCATTGCAGATGAAATCCTTAAAAGCAAAACGGACAATCTTCTGTCTCCAAGCAGGGGTGCCATCACTTGTGTGAAAGTAGTATTGCCAAATTTCTTGCCAAACCCAACATGTTGTATTTATTATATCGGAGAGAATACCATACCATAGCCATACCATAGCCTATAGGCCTACTCATAATAAATGAGCAATCCACATCCCAATCACACAGGCCATTAAGTCACATTATGCTATTACTGACTGCTCAGAATTGTATAGGCAGTGTTGTAGAAGTTCATACTTCACAAGAGATAGATGGACGTTGGAATAGGCCTATTTTGTAAGAGGTAGTGTGGATCATAAAAGGGCCTCCCCCGGGCATTTTTTAAAATTCTGGCTGTTAAATAGCCTACACAATTTTAGCGCAGTTTGGGAGGGACAGAAGCAGAGCAGGGCCCGTCTTGGTAGCTTCTTTCTGACTCCCGTGACGTGAACACTGGCTACCGGTAACTGCATAATTATGTTATTCACTGACACTATGGAGACATATTTCACGTCAACAATATAGATGAAAACTAGCTTTCGGTTAACGGAGATGTAGATCATCTGCCTAATTAATTTCTTTGCGCAACAGGCCACATTCTACGTTCATTTCAGCGAGATGAGTGAAATAAATGTTTTTTTAAGCTGCCATCGCCATAGGCTACTATTTGCTACGATATTCACCTGTAAGAAATAGAACACGTTGCTATTTCCTTTTTTTCGTGCAGTGGATTAGGCTATCAAATCGCCGCTTGAACAGTAACAGTAATCCAGTTCATTAAGTGGTTTTAAATATAGTTGTTTCTGGCCTACCCACGAGAGGTTCAGTTTGTCAGTTTCACTTGCGCAGACACGTAGGCCTACATTGACACTACATGGACACTCTACTAGGCAATTTAATGTTATGCTTCTATATTTTATGACACCAAAATTAAGAAGTATGCTATATCTTGATCGGGAAAACTTTTAGTTTATTTTTCTCACAGACGGCAGGGCACGCCTAGCCTGGCGGGCCATCCTATATCATTGAAATGTATAGTCTGGCATCGAACCATTCACCTCGCTTAATCCAAGGGGCGGGCAGAGAATTGTCTTTCAAACTGCCTAGGCATGCAATAGGCCAGCGCTACGACCATATCTGTATCCGGTCGGCAAAACGGCAAATACATCCTTCTTCGAAAGGAATGACTTAAGTGCATTGTGTTGCTCAACTTTCAAAGAAAAGCACAAGTCCAACTTCTCCAAAGTTGACGCCAACGCCAATTCAAACAACCGCTCTTCGTTCGCCATAGCCACCTTCCTTGTTGTTCACCGTCGCAGGACTGTCGTTATCCTGTTAAGCCCGCCTTAAGACTCTAACAAAATAGAGCACTGTGATTGAATAACATCCACGGTGTTAGCCAATAGAAATCTCTATGGTTTGATACTAGACGTACAGGCTGAGCAAATTAATTTGCCACCGCTAGGGTGCGTCTAGATTTCTAGGCTAGGGCACGCCCCGAATGAAAATGAATGAATGGAACCTCGCTTCTCGCGTCAGTCAGGGAAAACACTGTTCACCAAGTCACGATGATCAGCTATCCAGCAGCAGTGTGTGTTGTTTAGCCTAGGCTGAGTGTAATCTTAGGTAATGTTATGTCATGTATGAGAACTAATATTGCCTGGCAATAGCCTACTACATTGAAATAGCGGAGGCCATATCTCCAGGCATTTTGGTGTTAAAGTTAACGTTTGCTTTGCATGTGAACATGTGGCTTGCGATGTAGCCTATGACACGAAGCCGTAGCCTAACATTCCCTTGAACTAAATTTAGTATTACGAATAATTTAGATATTAAAATCATATAGCAAATTAAAGCCTAATGACATACTACAATTATAGCCTTATGATATAGCCTATTACAAAAAAAAGTTGAGTCCTCGACGAGTCATCGCGAGTGCGAATGCACGAGTCCGAGTCCAAGTTTGAGTCATTCAGTGCTCAAGTCCAAGTCAGGTCATGAGTCTCTAAATTTAGCTAATGACTCGGACTCGAGTACTACAACACTGGTCAGTGCGTACAAAATGTCAGTACTCACTTGAGTGCACTGACATTGTTTGCACGCGCATTTAAAGATATTTACTGTCCCAAATCATGGTCACTTTTTATGCAAACCATGCCAGCCATCCAGAAAGATAGCGGGAGTCTTCTTGTAGAAGAAAGAGCAAAGTAACCACGTCAGCCGTACAGAAAGAAAGGGAGAATAACAAGGGAGCCTTCTGGTAGAAGACAGAGCATTTGTACAAATAATGTAATCATTAGTGTCAAACACAAAAATTGGACAAAACTTAGTGACAAAAATCTGAATCTTTGCCATTTTCGGTTTCAGTTCACCAAAGCACAATGGCATGCAAAGCCTCAAAATTAGCCCCCCAAAAGACTCTCAATTAAGAGGGTGTGGGTGAGCATGGGTGGAGGAAAGAGCCCTCGGTTGTGAGAGCCAAATCCATGTTGCCATTGTATGTAGATTTGGTGATTTTTGTCGACACATTATCCCTGAGACTCGTCTGTCATTACATGCACAATGGGAGTGGAGCCAAGCCAATGACAAAGAGAGAATAAAATCATATAATAGCAAGCTACCTTTGTATACACACTCTCTCTCCCTCTCTCTCTCACACACACACTCTTCATCCCTCTTTTTCTCTCTATCCCCCTCTTTCTATGGCTCTTTATCTTTCTTCCTCTCCATTCGCCCACCTTCTACGTTGTACTGTACAGCCCTTCCTCTCCCTCTCCCACTGCCTTTGTCTCTTTCTCCCAATCTCACTCCCACTCTCTATCCCTCTTTCCCTCTCTCTTTTACTCTCTATCCCTCTCTCTCTCTTTTCCGACAGGAGGTCTCATTATCCTTTTTACCTGACCTCTCTCCCTCACACTACCACTCTCTACTGGAGCCACCTGCTCTCCCTCGCTGTCCTCATCCTTTCTTTTCTTTCACCTGTTCACTCCACTCGCTGCTGAATACCTCTCCACAGTCGGGAGAGCCTGCTTCGATTCCTCAGCCCCACCGCTGTCTCGCCTCGCGGACCCCCAGCTGCTCGCGTCTACCCAGGAGGCACTGCTACAGAATGAGTAAAAATTCCACGTCCGCCACGTGCTGTCTGCAGCATTCATCCACAGTAATAGAGCCTTTCACAGGTTTGGGCTGCACTGAGGACATAATGGGAAGCTCACAGTGAGGCACCAGACACATGTCTAGGCTTCAGCACGGATGGTGGTAAACCAGTATGCCATTTAATGCTACGTTTATACGGTGATGATGAAAAGAGAAGACGCAGAAGTGGCGTCTCGTCTTCATTTTTTTATTCGCGTTTAGACGAGCATTCTCAGGGGGAAATCTTTGTTTATATGAAGACGCAAGATTATGTGATATTCGATTGGATATGCATTCCAGACCACTGGGTGGTGGTGTGATAGAACCCCAGTACGTCAAGCGCAGACATTCTAATTTGACAGTTTAGCCAGAGAGGTAATCAAGGATCTTTGGTTTAGCCGTTTAGACAGAGACGCAACCCGGGTCGTCTTCAAAACTCTACACTCTGGAAGGAGTCTTCAGATTTTTGCGTTTTCAAGCCCTGATGGCGGGGTCGCCGTGTAAACGAAAGGCACTTATGATAAAATATTTTGTTGTCTTCCTTCGCAATCGTTCTCGTATAAACGGCCCCTAAGGCTATGTTTAGACGGAAACGATCTGAAGAGAAAGCGCAAAAGTGGCGTTGCGTTCTCACTTTTTATTCCGCGTTTAGACGAGCGTTTTTTAGGGGAAATCTGCATGCATGCGGTGACGCAAAAGTGTATGAAATTCAATGTATGCCAGGCGGCTAGGTGGTAGTGTGAAGCACTGCCACACAACACCACCAAGTCTGCGTGCCTGCGTATAACCTTCCTTGTTGTTATTTCCTGTACTGGCGCATGCCTGTGACGAGCCACCGTGAGCAGATCGGAGCAGACTTTTGCGTTTTTACCCTTTAGATGGGAACGCGACGGTGGAGCATTTTGAAGATTTGAAGTGAAGATTTCCACTCTGGAGGGTTTCACTTTTTTTTCGCCCCAAAAACGGCATCGCCGTCTAAACGAAAGGCATATCTGATACAATATTTTGTCATTTTCACCCGCGAGTGTTGTCGTGTAAACAGGGCCTTAGTGTACTTACTCAATTTAGTCTAACTTCTGCTTCCCTAGTCATCCTAATGTATTTTTGTCTAATGCTTATCTAGTTCTGTCATCACAGTTTCTTCGTTGTCATTGCAAAAGCGGTTGAGTAAAGGGATATCATCATTGTGCTCTGTATTGACTGATTGTATAATACTAGTGCTTTATACTAATAGTTTTTTGGTCAATGTATTGCTCTGCAGACACCATAACAGCCTCCATTCATTCACAATCACTAATCCTAGTCATAAACAAAGTACTCTGGTTAAGTCTAATGATGATGGGAAGTTATAGTGATTTCCCCGAAAACTCCATGTCCCTGAAAACCTGTTTTGAAATATATTCAAATAATAAGCATTATTATGATGACACAATTCCTAAACATCATGAAAGTGAAACAGCCCTGGGGTTTGTCTTTAGATCTAATTTAATTAGACACTTTTTGTTACTCATATACTCATATACCATGAGATTGTCTCTCCGTCTACAGGCACTCTGTGTACAGTAGATTTAAACACTTTGCAGTGCGGGCTTGTTGTTATATGGGTCACATCTCACAGTTAGCCTGCACCCATATCCAGCAATCATTTCCATGAACACAAATGGCCTTAGAGTCAGGCTTAGGGTTTTTTTTCCTCCACCCTTCATGTCATAGCAGATATCCCTCCAAGATTATATAGGCTTTAGATTATGATGATGCAACCGTAGTGAAATCTCGTCCGAGTCTCACGTTTGTAGCCAGATCTCCTACCCTCAAGGAACGCATGATGTGGCGTATAAGCTCGTGGCGAGGAGATCTCCACTCACAGATTGTGTGAGAGATATCTTTTCCACTTTTCTTGAAAACATGAATTCATCTAGTAAGCATGTATAGTAGAGGCGCTGTGATTACTGTTGAGAAGTCAGTCAAATCTTTCCTCTATCAGATCCGCAAAACAGACAAGAATGCTGTAGACTGATGAAATTGTCACCTTGGTGGATTCATCTGATCATCCCGACCCAGGCTGTTCACAAATTCATAAATAAACATTTACCTTCACCCAATGACATGTTTAGTAATGGAGCAGCAGTGTGAAATAACTGTTGCCAAATGTCATGGGAACGGTAGGCCCATGGAAGGCAGCATAGAGGAGGTACTCATAAGTGACATCAACTCCCCCCTAAGCCAAAAGCCAGATTAAAGGAAAACTTGGCAGGATTTCCCCCTCTGCTGGAGAAATTGTGCATTATTTCAAACTGTGGAAAAAGGTAACGATAAAGCACATGGATTTGTTTACAAGCTAGCAAAACGGTTAGCATAAGTTCGGCAGACAATGTGGATGTTACAAGGTAAGAAACACGATTCCGGGACGGTAGTCTCAATAGACCTCTCCAGAATAATTCCCGCCTCCTAACTTCCGTATCCATCCAACCTTCGGTTGTCAAATGTCTATGGGAAATAACATGGCGTTTTGAAAGATCATACCTGTCAAACTCTGCAGGTGACAAAGTAGAAAAAGCTGGTGGGCAGATTGACCTACACACTTCTGCCATCTAGTAAACGGCACCGACAATCAAAAAATCCAGTGGAATCTAGATGGCAGAAGTGTGTAGGCCAATCTGCCCACCATTTTTCTACTTCGCTATTCTGGTCAATTCCTTTTCAAACCTGACAATACATTTTACATTTCATATCAGTAAGTAGTCACATACATATACCATCCTAAATGCAGTTATTAGCATTCATGTCATATTCTTGCACCTGTGTCTATGGGCTATGGTCATGTCATGTGTATGGCTGTGGCTATGATCCTGGTGGTCTGTCTGTGTTTGGCTGGCTTGCTGTACTTAGCTCATAATTTAGACTCTTGAGAGGGAATGTACTGAGGTGACCTGTGGAGCGGATAAGAAGCAGGTTCATCTGCTGTAAACCTTTTGGCATAGACTCTGTGTATGAGTCTTGTCATTTATGTGTGTCTCTACTTGTGTTTACAACTCTTATTTTAACAGTCTGATACTTTGACATTCAGCACCCATGTTGAACATGTAAACAATCATGTAAACAATCATTACAGTAATGCTGCCTTTAAAGGTAGGGTAAGCGATGCTGGATGATGGCGTGTTTGTTTATGTTTATGTTTCTTAGCAGAGGCTTTTGCCCAAAGCAACTTACATTATATTTGAATTTGTATATGGTAACCATTCATTTTCATCCATATCTGGGTAATCTCCCACTATTTTCACTCCTCCTCTGCCTTATGGATTCCCTCTGTCCCTTGTCCTTCCCATCCTTCTCTCTGCGGTCTTTCCCAAGAGCCGAAGTCTTCACCTCCTCCGTGAGATTAGAGGTAGAGGTGATGTTGGCCGAGGTGAAGTGAATCCGACCTTACCTTACACTTCCTGGCTTACCGCCTTGTTTTAAATGTCAACTGGCACCTACTCAAAGCAATCCTATTACCCCCACCCACACACACACACACCTACACCTTTAGCCAAAGACCCCATTGAGCCACCAAGCTGTCTACTGTCTCACTCTTTGTCTTCCTCATCTTCCTTATCCTCATCCTCTCCCTCTCACTCTTTTTTCTCTTGCTTCTTCTTCTTACTCTGTCTTCCCCCCTTTTCTCAGCAGTCTCTGGCAATAAATCAAAGTCGTCACTCTCCGCCTCACCACTGCAAATGAAAAATAGCGGGTTATTTTTAGGCCCCAGTGCCACCCGCCACTCCTACCGTAATTCCACTGACATGAAGTGATTGAGAGGCCTCCTCTGGCTGTGCCCATGATTGGGAAAGAGCCGGCTAATACATATTTAGAGAGCATGTGCTTGAGTATATGATCTCGCTGGTCGAGAGCATCTGCACCGCTGCGCGTCGTGTTGCCATAGCGGCTTTGATGCTGATTATGCTCTTCTCTGGTTCTCCTCGTCCGTGGGCTTATCAGGAAATGAATACCCCAGGTGTGGGGTCTCTTATCGCTCCCCTGCGCTTCGGGAGTCCGGTTTTGGTTTTCCCAATCCCTCTCCAAATTTTGTTTAGAATATCAACCAAGCTGAACTTTTGAGAGATAAAACATTAATGCAGCATGGCTGTGTAATATGAAAAGCACCTGAAGAAATAGCTTTCCCCTAACTACTGCAGACTTGGCAGAAATGGCTTATTGCATTGATATTCTGGTGCACAAGCTTGCAACAAGTACACCAGCAGGGCACTACTTCAATAATTAAGTATGCTTGCTGAAAGCAGCACACTTATTGTTATCCGTCACACAAGCACACATTCAAGCACTACAAACTGAACTGAGATCACAACCTCACAGTCTTCAGTCTGTCCCAACTCATCTATTCTGTTCCCACTCAAATGCGTGGGGTTATACAGAATTTTGTCTCGACAGCAAACTGAACAGCCATTAAAAGTCCAGATGAGTTTACTCACTGTTCCACAGTTGGAGGGCCCTCAGCAGTTAATGGTAGCCTGGGTGCCATTCCGAACTTAGCAATGCCAGACCGAACTTCCCGCCCACAACTGAGGTCGGGAAGTTCGGTCTGGCATTGCTTCATTGTGGTGGAAGTATGCTCGCCCTATATCAGGCGGACCAATCAAATCAGGCTTTACGATGATGGACAGGTGAGCAACAGCGCCTGGTCTATCACGTCATTTGAGCACGCTTAGATTAGGCTTATGTTTGAAACAAAAACGGTGTGGCTAGAAGGATACATGGCTTTTAAGACCCCATATTGAAAATTCATATTATTTAATGAGGTTGTATCACTGAAAACGATTATTTCTGAAAACTTTGGCCAAAGTTGAGATGTGGGAAAACTCGTGGTTTCACTTTCATCAAGGGAAAACAGCGCTGTTGCATTGCGACATGTTCCCTCGTTCGTTTGAAATCTCTGATTGACCACCTGTTCAAGGGATTTGCGACAGCCTTTCCCAGCTGTTTAACATGTTTAGCATATCACTGTTCAACAGAATTATTTTTAAAAACGGAGGGGATATAGGAGAAGAAGGATGGTTCGTGTGTTTTCTTCCTACACCTCACGGTAGGCTATTTGGTTGCTCTAATTGGTTAGGTCTATCCAATTGAGTGCAGAGGCATTCCCTCCCTGTATCAGTTGAAACACGCCCCATAATTACGTCCCAATGGAGCAGTATCAGACTCATATTCTGACTAGAATTGAGTATGACTACATCAGGCAAGTTAATGGTTCAGTAAATGTTACCTGTATCTATGCATGTGTGTGTGTGTGTGTGTGTGTGTGTGTGTGTGTGTGTGTTGTGTTTGTGTGTGTGTTTGTATTTGTAAATTAATGCTGCAACAATTCATCAATCAATCAACTCTAAAATAGTTGCCAACTAACTAACTAGTTGATTAAGTATGTCATTGGATGCATTACAATAGCTAGTTCATTAGACATATGGAGTAGTTGGACTTGTCACTTAGTTGTAATGAAATTCAAATCCTAATCTAAAAATGGCCAGGAATAACATCAGCATAATTCGTTGTCTATCTAGAAGAATTTCACACTGCTCTGGTAGCACTGCAATTGCACAGAGTTGACCAGGGTGAGCATCTGCTATACAGGTATTTGAAAAAGGAACCATATTGAGTCTGCAGAAGGAGACTAGGCTAATGTAAATTATAATTCAAATAAAGTGCAATTAGCAATGCAGTGAGCTGTGATTGTCTGTTTGACATTCTAAAATACTGGAATATCCACCAACTTAAACGTATGTGTATCCATGAATGAATGTGAGTTTGTGTCTGCTAGTATGTAAATATTCATGTTTGTGTATGCAATTCAGTGTGTGTGTGTGTGTGTGTGTGTGTAAAAGAAAGAAACGGGGCGCTAGTCTGATACTTGCTCTTTAAGAAAAGGTTGGAAAAGTGGTGGGTAGTGTGTGAGAATGTGCATCTGTGTATGTAGTGCATGTGTAAATGTGACCTGTGTGTGTGTGTTTGGTTTAGTGTAGTGCAGTGTGTTGTGAGTGGTACAGAGTGTTTGGGCGGGTCTAATCCAGCTGTCTGGATGGCTGGAGTCAATCTTAATTGCGGCGGAGACATCCGCCATTTGAGTGGCGGGATTAATGAATGGCTCAGAGATTGGATGGCGTGATGGAGTGGAGTGGAGGGATGGAGGGAGGGAGGGAGAGAAGGAGGGGGAGGGAAAGATGTGCAGGCAGGAGGTTCAACAGCATTTACAAACCAGCTGACCCTGAAAAAGCTATCTGCTACAGTAAATACGTTCAGTCCATATTTGCTCTATCCAAATCAGCTTGCTTCCTGGAGTTACAAGTCTCGTAAACCCATATTTAGCAGCAAAAAGGACATAGACAACATATCAAATGTTGAAAATGAAAATTTGGACTATTTCATGGAAAGTATATGTTAATTTTGTATTTGATGCCAGCAACATGTTTCAAAAAAAGTTGGGACGGGAGCATGTTTACCACTGTGCTGCTTCACCTCTTCATTTAACACAATTCTATAAATGTTTAGGAACTGAGGACACTGTTTGCTACAGTTTTGATAATGAAATGTTGTCCCATTACTTCCCGATATAGGATTTCAGTTGCTCAACAGTATGGGGTTTTCTTAATCATGCTTTTCATTCCATTATGCACCTAATTTGACAAATCTGGACTGCAGACAGGCCATCTTAGCACCTGGACTCTTCCTCTATGGATAAATACTATTTAAATATGTGCAGAATTCATTTTGGCATTGTTTTCCTGAAATATTCAAGGTCGTCCCTGAAAAAGACATTGCCTTGATGGCAGTAAATGTTGCTTAAAACCTGTATACATCATTCAGAATTGATTGTGCTTTGCCAAATGTGCAAGATGCCCATGCTGTAGGCATTAATGCTCCTCCACACCGTCATAGATGTTGGGTTTCAAACTGAGCACTAAAACAAGTTGGATACTTGGATAGGCCCTCTCCTCTTTAGCCCAGATGAGTCCATGATTTCCAAAAAGAATGGCAAACTTTGATTGGTCTAACCACAGGACTTTTTTCTATGTTACCTGTCCATTTTAAACAAGCTCAGGCCCAGATAAGAAGGTGGTATTTTCTGTATCATGTCTCAATACAATTTTAGCTGTTACATTTTTGCTACAGTTTTTGAATTGAGTATCAAACTGGGCACATAGACGATGGTTATTAGAGGTTTTCCTGAGCCGATACAATGACAGGTCTGGAGACAGGTCTGGTGTTGATGCAATGCCATCTGAGGTCCAAAAGACCACGGCCATCCAATTTGTTTTTCAGCTATTTCCCCTGTTTGCAAAGATTTCTCTGGATTCTCTGAATGTTTTAATAATATTATGTCCTGTAGATGATGAACTCCCTAAATATGTCACAATTTTATGTTAAGAAGCATTAAAATGACATTGTTTCATCATTTGTGCACACAGGTTTACACAGAGTGCTGAATACCACTATATCTTTACTTCTAAGTGACCCTGCTTCTCTGGGATGCTCTTTTTCATACCCAATTGTGTTGCCAGTTACCCTAATTAGTTGTGAAACATTCTTCCTTTTGTTTTCTTTATCATTACACAACTTTTCCAGCATTTTGTTAACCCTGTCCCAACTTTTTTTGAAACATGTTGCTGGTATCAAATTCAAAATTAACATATATTCTCATAGTCAAATTTGTAATTTTCAACATTTGATATGTTGTCTGTGTCCTTTTTACAACTAAATATGAGTTTAAGAGATTTGAAGATTATTACATTCTGTTTTTATTCACATTTTACATCCCAACTTTTTCTGTTTTGGGGTTGTACATCACCAATGTAATGCAATATATTGGATGTCATGCTTTACATATACTCTGCGTTGATGGTATACTTCATAATTGATATGAAGCATAGTACTGTAGTAGAGTATATATTGTGATTTAAAAACTATAGTATTTCTCTGCCTATGTTTGCAAAGGGTTTCTTGAGTTTCTTAGGGTATATGGTTTGTTTAAAGCTAATGTTTAAACTAGACTGCTTGCCTCTGTGACAGATTGGAAATAGGAAGTGCAGTCGATTGCAGCGTAGACTGTGCTGTACTTTATAGTAATTCTTTGTGGGTTTTATAGGGGCTTTGGAATTTAGGAATGAAGGAAATGGTTTTAGGATTTAGGAATGACGAGTACGCGTTTAAGCTGACTAACCAACTTGCTTCATTGATCAATTCAGGAGAGGGAATGCAGAAGGTAGGACTTAAAGGTCATTATGAGAGGAAGACATGGCTTTGGGAGAACGCTTGACCCCTATGCCAAAGGTCACATATTCGAATCCTGCTGATCCTGTTTGAATCCTGTTGTCAACCTTTCAGAACAAAAATAAATAGTGTGCTGGCAAAACAATGAAAACATCCTAAACTGAATGTAGTTATCTGATGTTCTGATTAAAACAACCTTGCCTACAATGCCAGAGATAAAAATAGATTTAATTTAATTCAGCATGAGAGCAAATCAGATTTTTTTTTTTTTTGGGACGCACTGGAGTGGGAGATTGTCAGAAATGGCTGTTATTCTTTACCTCTTTCACCTCTGACCCTGAAATCGTTACGCAACGGCGGCACCATCCAATCAGCTAAAATTGATTGTTCTTAATGCCCAACTTGGCAGCCTGAGTCCCGCTCCGCTCCCCCCCCCCCGGGTCTCTAATTTCAATCAACCACTTTCCCAATTTAGTAGCCCCCCATTAAACAAAACAAAAACAAATGACATTCAAGCACAACATGTTGTGTCCAAGCTGCTTCGCGCAGTTCTGCTTTTTGTATGACGCATGAAGTATGTCGCCCTGGTGACTGACTTGGATGGTGTATATGCATCACATCTGTTACTGAGCTGCCTGGCTTTGAAATGGACTCAACTGGAGTGTTGTTGTTCTCCTAACCCTCCCACCCCTCCCCAGATGCCTACCCGGTGTCAGAAGTTGTTTACCAGTGGACAGAAGACGCAGCCAAGTCTGTGGTCGTTGCGGAGGACGGCTCGCGGCTCAACCAGTACCACCTGATCGGACAGACGGCTGGCTCAGAGGAGATCTCCACCAGCCGAGGTAAAGTGGGCACACGGGTGCAGGCACGGGTACGGGCACAGCACAGCTGCAGGATGCCAGGGCCTGACCCTTGTGAAAATTCCACCGGTCTGTCTCTGAGTGCCGGCAAGCCAAATCAGCATTAGAGGCAATATGCTAACTTTCACCCCCCCTCACCCCCTCGCACCTGACTACTGCACAACCTGCTGCCACAGCCAAAAGCACACACAGCAAGCCGCAGCTATTTTTAGAAGGGCTTTTTAGGGCTAAGGTTACTTCCTGTTGTCTTTCTCCACTTTCTGTTCATTTCCTGATTGGAATCAGAATAATTCAGGTTGGATTTGTTTCTACATGTAGGCATTTGCGTTAACCTGGCCCCATCCGCCTAATATCTCTGTTCATTTTCATTTCACTGATACTAGTCTGGCTCCTCTCAGTGCATTTACGTTTCAAGGATGGCGGGCCAATCAGCGATGAGACGGGATGATGTTTGTTTCGAAATCGAAAGTGACTGTGGTAAAGAGTAGTAGCAAGGCCTGTAAGCATAAAAAAATGCAGTCGGAAGAATATGTACATTTATACCAAAAAGGAAAACACATTGTTTCCTGACTACCAATGCGGTTTATTATCAGTCTATGCCCATTACGAAACATTTCCCAATGGAGAGAATCCAGACTCAATTCACAAAGTGAAATGAAGTAGTGAGTCTGGTGGCTACATTTGCGTGATTTAAGTCACACAATTAAGCAGTTGTTGCTTTTTTGTTTGTGTTGTGTGCCAGTATGAGCTTGTGTGAGAAGTAAAAAAAATCAGCTCAAGCCAGACAGAGATGGCAAATGAATCTGTGTGTGTGTGTGTGTGTGTGTGTGTGTGTGTGTGTGTGTGTGTGTGTGTGTGTGTGTGTGTGTGTGTGTGTGTGTGTGTGTGTGTGTGCGTGTGTTTGTGAGTGTATGAAGGGGTGGGATTTGAAAACACCTCCCACATGCTGCCAGCTGTCTCTAAGGCCACAGAGGGAAGAGTAGAGGAGGAGGAGGAAGAGGAGATGGAGGAGAAGAGGAGAGAGAGAATGAGAGAGAGAGAGAGACACTTATCCACTTATCCTGAGCCACTGAGTCGGCAGGGTTAATCCCAGAGCCGGCCCATCAGTTGTGCTTTTACTCAGTGACGTCACACTGCCAGGATTGGGTGAACCAGGCACGGTGACATGTGGGAGGAATGCCTACTGTGGATGTGTGCTAGTGTATGTGTATGTGTGTGTGTGTGTGTACGTGTGTGTGCAGTTTGAGCAGCAGCGGCTTAATTTGGTTATGTAAAGAGGTACAGTAAAACACTCCAGTAGACCCAGGGGCTATTGGAGCAAGGCTGTGGGCTTTCCCTCATCCAGCCTTGAATATATGGGAATGCTTCCACGCTTTCTCTGCCCCCTCCCCTCCCCCCCTCCCCCCTAGCCTCTTACCACTGGCTCAGGACAGACATTACTGTGTCCAGGTAATGGGGCCTATATGGCTGGTGCCTATGCTGTCACGGCCACCTATAAGCCTGGCTAACCCAGCAGGCTTTCACCCCCTGTGGTGCTCCAGTGCCGCTTAGCTCATGCTAGCCATCAGGATACACAGCCAAAGGAATGCATGTTATACAAATAAGAGGTAATCTCCTGATGCCTCTCTCCATCTTTCTTTCTTCCACCTTACTGTCTATCTTATTCTCTCTCTTTCTCTCTCTTGCTCTATCACATTTGCTCTCTCTCTCTCTCTCTCTCTCTCCTTTTCATGACTGGTAGACTGGTTTTCTGGTAGAAAAAAAGGTGAGAAAAAGAAACAGATGGAGAGGAAAGGAGAACAAGAGAGAGAATGGGTAAAAGAAGAGGGAATGAGAGAAATAGAGAATGCAAGAGAGAGGGAGAAAAAGACAGAACGAGAGAGAGAGAGAGAGTCCTGGGGAAATCTATGTCATGCATGCAGTTCCTCATCAAATAATAACCCGCCATATGGACGTAAAAGAGAGAGAGTGAAGGCAAGAGATGGAGAGAGCCAGGCCATCGAGGGTTGGGGGAATCCTACTGCATGGCGCAGGTCCGCTCTTAGCCCGTGCCTGAGATAAATAGCCTGGTAATGGAGAGCCCAAATGTCAGCCAAGCCACTCAGCCTCTCCCTCTGCGAGCCTTGCAACATGACAGCGTGCCTCTGCCAGCCAGCGCAGGTTTGCCAGGGTAGAGTGAAGACGTACGGCGAGAGTATGGATGCCATAATTAGCTCACCTAATCTGAGGTGGCAAAGCTTGTTTGCTCAGCCAGGAATAGTTCCACCAGGGATACTACGGGAGTGAGGGAGTTAAAAGTGGCAGCTAAACTCACAAGACAGAGGCACAAGCCAACATATAACAGTGCTGGTAATAAGATGTTCTCCTGATGTTCAGATGCAATCAGAGGTTCTATCCAGAAGAGCCTGGATAGCTTGTTTGCATCAGGTGTGACAACTGAAAATGACACCTTGTGTCACACTTTGGAAGTTTATTTAGCATGCTAACACATTAGGCACTTATCACCTTCACCACTAAAGACTTTGGAGAAGTAGTTTCCTCTACTGACACACACGCACACACACACACACACACACTAACACACACACACACACACACACACACACAAAGCATGCCCATGCATGTGGATGCCTCCAGTTACTCACCAGTTGACCAGCATGGCGGCATTGTTTTCCGCGATGAAGGGTAGCTCGCCGTACACACTCCAGAAGCCAAACAGTAAAATCCACCAGAGTCTCATGTTGGCGGCCGGCTCTCAAACCCGTTCCTCCCAAGGCAGAGCATGCAAGGCAGCTGTCATTAAGCGGGGCACTGCCAGACACTGGAGACCCCTCATGAGAGGGCAGGGCGGTGATGGGCTAGAGCCAGGGGCAGTGCCAGTCTCTCTGAGGGCATGCCTACCCACCTGTCCTGCATCCAAACTTTCCCTCGACTCCTTCCACTCAGGTCCTGTTAGACTCATTCATTCAGTGATCCAGCTCGAAGGGGTCGCAAGAAGTCCCAGGATGATGTCTGTTCAGTTTTGTTGTTTTTGAGGGTTTTTTTTAGTGTTTTTTCCTGTGTTTTTTGCTCTCCTTCTTTTTCCTGATGCTCCCAGTGCTCTCCTGAGCGCTGCTGGCATGGCCTGAAAGAGTGGGATTGGAGTGTATGTGTGAGTGAGTGAGTGAGAGAGAGAGAGAGAGAGAGAGAGAGAGGGAGAGAGAGCTGCAGGATGCAGATTGTGACAAGGGATTAGCAGGACAGAAAAATCCGATTTTGCCAAGAGAAAGCAGCAGTCATGAGTGGATTTTCCATAGTTTATCAGACTCACAAGCTCCAGTGGATTTTTTAAAAGCTTCAAATGCAATCTTCGCTTGGTTAACAGGATATATGAGGTTTTCCCCCCTCTCTGGCTGTCTTGTCTTTCATTCACGGTAATGATTTACCTCTCATTGACACACTAAACACTAAGGGACTCTATACTACTATGGGAGTCCATGCTATGTCCAGCCACAACTAATTATGACCCCCCCTTCTCCACATTTACCTCATTAAAAGAAGTCTGTTTATCGCATTGAAGTGACAAACAATTTAATGTTCAGTGTGATTAGAAAATTGGAAAATTGATCACTATTGTAAAACTACTTCTACTTAATCAATAAACCATTGGGCTGGGAATAATAATTTTGAAAACATATTAGGATTTATAAGAAATTTATAATCAAACTGAAGTGTACCGTTACATGGTGCTGTTGTACTACAGTAGAATAGCTCTCCCTCCTGTCTCAGTTTTAACTTGTACAGTGCTGCCTCTGTCTGGCCAAGACACCAAAAAATGACAACTGCTGACCACAAGTTGGCGCTGATAAGCCCTGTTTGCTACCACTGCCCATTACCTATTCTTTTTTTTTTTTTTTTACAAATATTCCATACATTTATTATTACTTATGTAGTGATTTATTTGTGCTAACAGTGGTCTGTAGATGATCATCTACATACATGTACATCCGTTCTGAATCATCTCTCTTTTCTGTATGATGTGAATGAAAACTTTTTTTGTGCATGATTCATTTTTTGTGCATTTTTTCTCATGTACATTCTTCAGCCAAAAAAAGCAGGAGCTCAAATTCGATGTAATCATTCACATCATACCATACCATCACATTTTATTGGCGTTATGGATGTTACAAAAAACGTAATATATTGCCCTACTCTTTTCTTCCCCAGGTCAATACACAGTAATGATGGCTCATTTCTACCTGAAACGGAAGATCGGCTACTTTGTGATTCAGACCTACATGCCTTGCTTCATGACCGTCATCCTGTCCCAGGTGTCTTTTTGGCTGAACCGGGAGTCTGTGCCTGCCAGAACCGTCTTTGGTCAGTACCAGTTAAAGCATGTTGACGAAAGTGAGAGAGACCACTAAGAGCTGTGTGTGTGTGTGTGTGTGTGTGTGTATGGGTGTGTGCATGCATATGCATGCGTGCGTATGTGTGTGTGTGTATGTGCGAATGGGTGTGTGCATGCGCACAAGTGTGTGTGTGGGTGTGTGTGTGTTGATGTGTGTATGTGTGTGCGCGCACACATGGTTGTGTCTGTGTGTGTGTGTGTGTGTGTGTGTGTGTGTGTGTGTGTGTGTGTGTGTGTGTGTGTGTGTGTGTGCAGCCAAGTTGTACATCGTTTCATCTCATCAGTTATCACTATGCTTAACACATCAATATTACTGATGAAAATGAAAATGAGAATTGACTGAGAAATAGATAAACAAAATAAAGAGCTAATCTATGCCAGTGGCTGTTAGGGAGGACTAAGGCTAGTCTGCAGGGAACGCTCCTGGATTTACACACACAAGTGATTCAGTCCATGTAAAAGGAATTCTGGGATAATTCCACCCTGGTAGCCTAAGGCTAGGGATATCCCTTGTGCCAGGGATCTAGGTTAGCTTACTCTTCAGCCTCTATCTGCAAATTCACTTGGCGGAAAAATGTTGCAACAGAGAAAAACTTCCCTCTGGGACCAGAAAGCTCTTTCTCAGCCTGAGGCCAAGTTCAGCACCATGTTAAATGCATGGATGAGAGTCCACACAGATTTCTCTCCTTTCTCTGAGTGATCCGCTGTGCCTGTGTGTGTGTGTGTGTGTCCACTCTGTAGGTGTGACAACGGTGCTGACGATGACCACACTTAGCATCAGTGCCCGCAACTCGCTGCCCAAAGTGGCCTACGCCACCGCCATGGACTGGTTCATCGCCGTATGCTACGCCTTTGTCTTCTCCGCGCTCATCGAGTTCGCCACCGTCAACTACTTCACCAAGCGGAGCTGGGCGTGGGATGGCAAGAAGGCTATGGAGGCACAACAGCCTAAGGTGAGACTACTCATTCCCTACTCACAGTAGCAGATAAGCCGAGCAGAGATGCCTTTTTGCACACAGCTACTGGGCCACTTCCAGCCGCCTGGGCATCACAGGACAGAGGTGGCAGGAGTGCTACTTGTGTCTCTCAAACCACCAGTGCTCTTCAGAGTGAAAAGGAACCCAGAACCAGAAGGAAAGTGTGTGCTTGTCATGCTTCTAACCCCTTCAAATAAAGGCCTATTATTTTTCAACCCAACCTGGAATATCTGGACCTGGATTTTTTTAAGCCCAAATTCCTTTTGTTGTCATAGTTTTTCCTTTTTGTCTGGATTTGAACCATCAGTTTGTCAACTGAGCGCTGAGATGCTCAATTGCCTTGTTTATCCCACCCACTCTCTCTTTAGAATAATAATAATTCAGCAGCTGGAGTTATAACTTTTATACCAAACCGTCTTCTCGCTGTCCGGTCCAGACGATCAGACCAGGTTGCATAATACAAGTCTGTGTCTGAGGCTATTCATGCATTAATACTGAGGATCAGTCCTCATGATCAAACACAGCTGTGATTTTGGAGTTTACTGAAGAAAGACAAAGACAGTTGCAGTGATGAAAACAAGGAACTTGTTCATTTTTTCCCCTATATCTTAAAGACTTGTCAAGTAAACTCTTAGAAATCACTGTGAAAGAATTATAATCATCTATCAAACAAAATGCCTGACAACTAAGTAGAACAAAGGTCTGAAAAGCCATTAATGTGTGTGTGTGTGTGTGTGTGTGTGTGTGTGTGTGTGTGTGTGTGTGTGTGTGTGTGTGTGTGTTTGTGTGTGTGTGTGTGTGTGTGTGTGTCTGTGTGTGTGTGTGAGTGTGTGTGTGTGTGTGTTCTTACATAACATAGCACCACATCCTGTTTTCCTAGGATCCAGGAAATTTCAGTGCACCGCTTTACTCATTAAAGTTGCACAACATGTTTGTATTCCATTCAAACAGCAAAGATAATTATATGGCTCCTTTGTCACTAAGAGCTTTAAAAGACTGACACTTTGTTCTTTCTTCATCTTTGGAGACGTGTTTGTAAAATGCCAGTCAAGCAAACATCAATGTCATTTGTGTAGGGCGGCCTCCACACTCAAAATACACTCCTTAAATGTCAGCCATTGTCACACTTCATATAATTGCCTTTGTGTTTTAACTTTAGTTTGATTTGACCATAAATCACCGTTAGGGTCTGATTAATACCGATTTGCTAAAACTCAGGCAACTGACTGAACGGCGGTCTCGCTGTGGACGTTGCCACTGGACAGCTCCCGTCCCTCCGCTAAAGGTCACCTAGCAGGGATGCAAAAAAGTGCTGCCTATCATTGTTTTCTTCAGAGAGGATCTATTTATTCACAGGTCTTAGCAGGAGTACAGACAGCAGGTTTCAGCTCTGACCTTTAAATATCAAGGTGACACATCCCTATGCCATGCCAGCAAGGTGAGGTTGGGTAGGAGGGGTGGGGGCTGGCCAATGAGGGACCAACTCCCATTACAGCATCATGCTTTGAAGGTGCTTTGTTTGGTTATTTATTTATCTATGCTGGTAAGTGGTTTCACATGGCGGTCATCCCTGGCGAAGGTGATAATATGGTCGCGCCGGAAGGTGAAATGGAGGACGGTCGATAGGCGAGCAGCATGGGGGTGAGGTTTGCGTTGGTCCCAGGCACAGGGCCAGGTCATTCCCATGGGCTGTCCATCAGAGAGAGTCTCCAGTGCCTGCTGTCTAAGGTCTACAACAGGGAACCCTGAGGAAGAGAGGGTGTCCATATTTTAGTGTTTACCCTTTTGTGTCGGTTTAAGATAAGCTTGTTTAATTCTGTGCATTTCAGTGGGACGTTGGTATATAGAGGGGCATTTGCATTTTCAGTGTGAATTGTAAGAAAGGAAAGCTAATTTAACACCTGGGATATTGCTTGCTTGAAATGCTCCTCTATTCAAGAATAGAGAAATGAACTCACTGATTTCTTTGTCCTATAACCTGTTATCCAAGACATCTATTCTCTGAGCCTTCGCCATGTCTTTACCTATTCTTTTATGTAAGGTTTTCTTGTCATTTTGTACAGTCTCTGTGACCTCTGGTGTCATTTCATTCAAGGGTTTTAATCAAGCAGGGTTTTCATAATGCCTTTTCATCTGTTCTTGACAGAGAAAGGATCCCTTGGCACTCTCCAAGAAGCCCAACAATGCGTGCGCAGCCGGTGTGAACTACACGCCTAACATCACCAAGGATACGGCCATCTCGACTATCTCCAACAGCACGGCCGTGCAGCTGAAAAGCGGCGAGGCCAAGGCGCCGGCCATTGATCCGAAAAAGACTTACAATAGCGTCAGCAAGATCGACAAGATGTCCAGGATAGTGTTTCCGGTCCTTTTTGGAACGTTCAACCTGGTCTACTGGGCCACTTACCTGAACAGGGAGCCGGTTATCAAAGGGGCAGAGTCCCCTACATAAGGAACCCTCTGGAACGGTCACTATCTTTCTTCTGTATTTTCCTCACAGCCTTATTGTCCACTGACTGGACCTCTGTTTGATATGACGGCTGGCACCTATTTGCTGTTTACTGTACTCTTTTTTCACCAGTCACATGGAGAGATATCCTGTTACTTTTTTTTCTGCCTTTCATACGTTGCATGATCAGAGCTCTATGGGAATACTGTTCTCATACTTGCCTTGACTTTCTTCTATATATTGCTGTTATACTAGGATTCCTTAGAGGATTGTCAACAAGTGTACTCAACAATCAGTTTGCAAATGGAAAAAATCCATCCACTTTCAAGACAACAAAACGTAACTAAACTACAGTCACTGCATAGCGTTTGGCATCCACATTTTTGCCCATTTTACTTTTGAAACAAAGGTTAGTGTTTAAAAGTCCAGCACGGCCAAATGCTATGCAAAACCTCTCTTTTCTACTATACTGTCTCTGCTAACTGCTTGTTATTGTATGTAATTCTTTGCTTTGTATGAATGGGCATTAGGCCTCCTATTGTCGGAATTTAACCCTTAAAGGAGTACCGTCACACCGGTGTGACGGGAATGTTGGGAAATGAACGTTCTAAAGAATATCTGGGTTGATTGAATTCAACATAGAATTTTAGAACCTTCAATTGTTGCGGAACTTAGAACGTTCAAAAACCTACACCTTTAAGGGTTAATACTGATACACCATGTGCCAGGCTCAGCAGCAACTGGCTCTGTCCCCTGGAAACGGGTCACATGTGGCCAAGATCCGGCTCAGAGACAGCAGCTAACGTTACTGCAGCTGCACAGTCCTGGGGGTACTGCAGGTTTTTCTTTTGTTCCAAGCAGATAAAAAGCCATGCTAATTGCGTTGCCTTCAGAGAATGAGAGAGAGAGAGAGAACTCCGCACATATGCACTGAAAACTGCAGAGAGCGGTGTCCTTTTATGAAGCCAGTGTGACTGCTTCCACCCCATTTCCCCTTAAATATGTACAGTAAACTTAGCCATTTTGAGATACTGATGAGGCTGACTTGGCTGCATCTTTATTATTTACACCACAGCAGAAACCTCTGAGATTTCACTTTTTTGTAAAAAAAAATAACACATTGTGTAATAATAATATTAATGATAATAATACTATTAATAAGCCCCCTATACTGTACTTTGAGATCAGGGTGGTCACAGGTCTGATCGCAGATTTGAAATCATTTGTACTATATATAGCCTAATCATGGTGTGGGTGTGTTTGTGTGTGTGTGTGTGTGTGCTTTACTTGTACTGTAAGGTTGTAAGGTCAATTGGCCAGATAATTGGTAAACTGTACTGAGGAAGAATCGAGTGGATCAGTGAGGCTGTATTGAATAGCCGAGTCCGAGCAACGCAAAGGAGTAGGTCAGACTTTGGCAGCTTTGATGATTTTCTACAATCTCTCTTTTCTTATATCATTATTACTATTGCTGCTTTCACTCATGTTACGATAGGCGTGATAACGTACACTGTAGGAACGCTAGCTACTGTGTTTTCGTTTGTAACGGCATTACTCGCTTTCTTGCTTATTTATGACAGTTTTAGTGTTTTGATGGGGTGGTGGGGGTGGGAAGGGGAGGGGGGTATCTTTCCTTCTTTTGCTATGGTATGGTGAGGTGAGGGGCTGGGGTGATTGGGGATAAGGGCCTGTCTCTCAGACTGAATGGAGACAGCTTACCCATTAGAAGCCTTAAACAAAAACTCCTTCACTTATTTTTGAGGCTCCTTCTGGTACCTACCATGTGATGGCTTTTCTACACCAGGTTCTTTTCTGACTCTTTGCAATTAAAACTACTGTATTTACTGATCAGTGATTTCCAAGGATTTGTTAAAAGTTAAAAGGGTTAAGGCAAAAAATAATAATATAGAAACATACAAATACTGTATTCTGCCAGTGTTGTGTGATCTGCTGGAAGAGTCTAATTTGCCAGGTTGCTGCCTACTCTAGAATGGATCTGACCCTAATCTGATGCAGATCCACACCAGATTAAAGGTGCGGTCTACAATTCTAATCCCATACATTTTTTTTGTCCAATTCAGCCAATTGCAATTTGCTCCTCCGTGTCTGTTAGCTGCCCATTCCATGTTCTGCATTCTTTTTTTTTTTAACACTGGTATTTTCTCACATAGTCCTGGCTCTGTACATGGGGAACAAACCTAGTGGCTTGTGCTGCGCTACAAACAATCCCAGCCCAGTTACAGCATACACATGCATCAGCAGCACGGAAAGGAGGTTTCATATTTGGCTATTGAGCACAAATATCAACAACCTTTAGTGACACTGACATTGAATCATGGACTGCATCTTTAAGGCCAGAACTGTTCTAGAGTCAGCTTTTTACTGGGTTGCCATGTTTCTAGAATGGAATAAAACCCCATCAGGACCCTTAGATGTGAATAAGGAGTAGTACTGGGGTAAACATCCTGATCTCTCTAACATGCTGTGTATGGCTGGCTGTATGTCAGTGTGGCTGACACTGTATGTTTCTAAGCACACCGGTGCTCCGAGTCAGCCAGTCAACAACTGTTATCGTCTCTCTCATAACACGTCCCTTTAGTACTTCTCAAAGGGAATTCAAATGGCCGGAGCAAAAACAAAAACTTCTGTTGTGGATTTTGGTTTGGAAATGGAGTGCCTGTAAACTTTTAACTTACACAGGGAGATACTATTGTGCTGAAGATAAATAAAATAAACACACATACACACACACACACACACACACACACACAACCCTCTTTTCAATGCACTGAACACAGGAAAGAAGCATCATTTTAACTACTGAACTGATGTCAATTGAAGAGTGCCCAGTGGGGCTTTAAAAGTCCCAGGGTGTGTCCTTCGGTGACATCTCTGGGAACCCATGTACAGTTGTCCTTTGAGAATAACTACAGTATGTCTGAAGCAATAAAGTCATGGCTCATATGTTCTCCTGATCATGTGCTCTTGTTCTTGTACTCACCCGAGGTGACACTGGAGCTGCTGTTTTTTTAATGGCTTTCATCTTTCACACTCCCATTTCCCAAACCCGCTGTGTGTTTTTGTCCTTTTGTGTATGTGTGTGTGTGTGTGTGTGAATGTTCCCAAATTCACACACACACCATAATATATTTGTAATGTAATACCAGTAACACTGGTCGTGTGAAAGTCTGGGATTTCCAGGGCCTGTCTTTTTTCTGACGCAGATGGAAGCTCTGGGATATGAAAAGTGCTGGAAGATGAATGAGTCCATTGGTATGAATTGGATCTGCCGGAATGGGCTCTCCCCGCCCATTCAGATTTATGGAGAAAGAGAGAATGGGAAGCTTTAGTGTCAGAGGGAGGCTCTCACCACCAGCTGTTTTTTTCTGTCTCCCTCTCTCTCTCGTCCACCCCCCCTTGTGTTGGACAGTAGGGCACGAGATTTGAACAGAATGGTGATATTTAACGGTGCAGACTGGACTCTGCAGGACCGGGGGTGGCAAGAGATTGTTGCGTGAAGCTTTTCATCATATTTTCCTAATGGAACAGCCGCCGGGCAAATCAGCTGCATGGTCGCAGACGAGGAAGGATTCTCCTGATTGCTCTTGGGATTATACGCCACACACATACACACACCCACACACTCTCTCTCTTTCTATCTGTCTCGCTCCTTCTCTCTCATACACACACACATCAACTACACACAATTCCACACCATTCCACACACACATGTTCCCTCATACACACATTCAGGCCAGAGCTCCCTAGCAGGAGTGGACTGGACTCCGCCTGTCCCCATGCTTCATTCTCTGTTTGGTGGGAACATCTGGGCCACATCTGTTTGCCCAGGATTTAGCCCCACTTAAGTTGCATGTCCCATTCATCCATGTTCTCACTTGATTCTAGTGTAAGCTTTCACTCATGCTACCAGTTATGTGTGTGTGTGTGTGTGTGTGCATATGCGCATGTGGTATGTAGCCAGCAGCACCAGTTGCAAGAGGCTTTGAACAAAAGATTGGTGAAATTCATCCTCCATCTAAACAACAGCTGCACTGTAAAGTGATTGTGTGAGCATTGTTTCAATTTGTTGTACAGTATGCTCTATGCTCTATGATATCCTTTGTGTAATATAAACAATCATGAAACCCAAGAGCAATAGAGATACAACTACTTCAACAAGTTATGATAATTGAATATCAGCAAACAACCGTTCATGCATAATTGCTTTTTTAATATTACACATGATTATTTTCTTTATTCATCCTCTTTCATTCTCTTCACATATTTAATTTCACACAGAAAGTACTTTTGTCTTGAAACATTTTCATAGTTTTCATTCAGATTTTTTTTGTGTTTTTAAAACTTGAGGAGCCTACACTTAAGTCAGGTTGGATAAATTGTAGCCTATAGCTGTGCACAGTAATGGCAACTCGTTAAATGGGAAATTTGCTGGATTGGTTTTCTGCTGATTTATTGATATCTCATACCTAATTACTGTAACACAATCATCAGATACGTACCTTATCTGCATATTGCTCCAGACAACTTGAGTTTGGAACGGGAGGCATTTTGAGGAATATAATAATATTTTGCTTCTGGTTTTGGCTAGTTTTGTTTCCATTCTTTATTTTTATTCTGCATTGCTGTAAACGACCAGTAGAGGATACTGTACCATACATCCAGACCTCGTTCTACGTATGGAACGACTTGTTCGCTTCTTTGGATGTACAGTTCTGCGTTTAATGGCCTTTGTGGTGTTGTCAGACCCCTGGAAACATTTCGACAACAACAGGTTGAGAGATTGGCAGCCCACACGGACATCTTTTACGAGAACCGGATGAAAATCACTTCTTGTTGTGACATTTCCTGGGTTGTCAAAGTAATCCCCGTAAAACGGTAATGGTGGTGTGTAGGTTCATGTGAAAATGGAAAATGGGTGTAACTTTTGGGGAACATAGCAGAGCGGTACGGAAACCACATGTTTTCATCTTGAAAACAGAAGCACACTAATATCAGTAAAAATGTTTCCCCTTTATCTTACAAAGCTATACAACATCATATGCGCTTAATAAAGTAGACATTTTAGTAAAGTCGCGTCTTACTGGTGTTTGTTTTTTGAGATATCAATTGGTTCCAAGGAAATAAGTGCGCATGCCTGGACAATCTGTGTCATATTTATAAATCCGACTAAATGACAGTAGCCCAATTAGCTTACTGACAGACATCTGGAAACAAAACCAGCCGCGTAAACATCTGTTTGAAATACATTTCAACATTTCGCGTTGTATAACATGTTCAAATATCATGCTTTATGCGTACGCGCAGTTTCGCCTAAAATATCGTAATTTAATACTATTTGTCTTCAACAGTAAGCAGATGATCTGCGCAATACTTCCCCTAGAACATTCCCCTTTCAACCGCAAACTAGCACATTCCAAGTGATGTGGACACAGCATAAAATATATCTGCAACTTGCCGAATCTTCCAAATACTGACACGTAAAGCATCAAAACGCAGAGATGTATATCAAATGTAATGACATTGTATGAGAAAGCCTCTTATAGTTCAAATGACGTCATTTGGAAAAAGGGGGCTTCCAACGAACACGTTTTTGGGGCGCAAATGTCCATGGACTTAGGCACTATGTCTACGGATGAACGGATTCCATCGAAGCCAGTGCAACTTCAAGGAGCAGGAGGGGTTCGTCAACTATCTGAGATCATTCATTATCGACATGAGCAAACTTAGGGAAAGGATAGACTCTGTCTGATGCGCATGCAACATTTCCTTCACAGGATTACTCTCCACTGCCTTCTGTGTGCGTAAATTGCGCATTTTGTAGTTAGGGTCTTGGAAGAACGGACTAACAGTGGATCAGTGGATCACTTTTCTACGCGTTCCTTTTCACCAATGTCTCATCCAAGCCGGCATTCTCATTTCAATATGTCTACAAACATTGTGTTCATCTTCTTACTTCTCTCCGTGTTCCGTGCATGGTAAGTGAAGCGGGCTATTCACCTTGCCTTTGTGTTTTAGAAGGGGTTTGCTCACATGACAAATAAAGACATGAACCTGTGTTTATTCCACTTGCTGAGAATTTACACAGACACACATATGTAGTCTATAAGTTCTATGTTATTTTGCCATCATCCCAGAAAGTTTTCTATCGTGTCATTTAACTTTGTTGTTTAACATATCAGATGTTTGAAGGGTACCATCCAATATCTCCTTAAATTGAATACTCAATGGAAATGAACTGACGGATGAGCCGCTTCTCTGAAGCGCGTACTGACAAAGTAGCCTATGATTATGTTAACAGCAGATTTCTGCTACCTTAACTTCGATAGAATATTTCTTTTGTTAACAAGCAGATATGTTGAAGAAAGTCTGCTAGGCTACTGTGTGTTTCTACTAAATGTTTATCACTAAGTCTGCATGCTCTAAAACAGTGTTCGTTGTCTTTGCAGAATGACATACTGATATGTGGTGATTTCAGTGTTTCTGATTCAATGCAACATATGATAGGCTACGTAATGGCTACTGTATGCTACTGTAGAGTGCACTAATGCATTCGTATAAGGCAATTGAATGTATCAGATTTATTCACGCGTGTCTGGCAGACATGTATGGAAATACGATGCATGTCTAATTATTGCAGTTAGGGTAAGAAATTTATTTTTCTACATAATTCTTGAAATAAGTTCTGACAGGGGAAAGCAGTTTATGAATACAGTTGAAATACATGTCTACATAATGATGACCGACACACATTCGTGCCTAAAACAACTAATTCGTTTGTTAGAATAATCCCATTACTGTGTATTCTTCTAGTTCTCAAAGACTTGAAGCAGAGGACGAATATGATGATGACATGACAGTGAACCAAATGTTGGCCCCCAGAAGTCATCAGACAGATGCGACGCAGATATTGAACAACTTACTGAAAGAATATGATAGAAAACTTCGACCCGACATAGGAGGTAAGTTGCATTTATCACATCAGGCAAATATGCCTCTAGTCCTCTAGGCTGCAACATACCACTGTCCATGGTGCTGAAGGAGATTCGCGGTATGTTGCCGCTAAAGGCCAAGGGTAATACAGTATTTGTGCAAAAACTGTACGAACTTCCAAACTAGTACTGGTCTGTCATGTTGAGAATAGATCAATATGCAATAAGGCTTTGCTGTGCAGTATTACATCATTAACCGTTGAGCAGATGAACTCGTTTGTCTGTTTGCACAGGACATTTCAGTGTGCCGCCTCTGATGCTCGAACAGTTTATCATGCATTATATATGCCACGCATTTCTATTCCAAGATTCAAAACATTCTGTAAAAGCCTTGCCCTGTCTTAAGCAGCTGGTTTTAAACAAATTGGTGACAGCAAGCAAGCATATGTTTAATACGTTTAAGACAGACTTTTCTGACTAACTGACATTTCATAAGTTTTAACAAAATGAATTAGGCTTTGCTAAATATAATTTACAGCTGTGTGTGTACATTTGTATGTGTATTTTTATGTGTGAAAGAATGTTAAAAGCCATGAAAAAAAAAGATTTGAATAATAGCTAAGCTTTGTGGGGATAAATAGAGGTATGCTAGAGGTATTTAATTTCCACACGTGACAGTTACGAAGATGAATAGCAATTTGCAATTCATTTCACTGCCTGATTACAGATGTAATTGTTTTAATGGTAGAGTGGGCTACTGGGCGTTAGGTACTACTAATCTCAGTATTTAAATCCTCATGTTTCCAAACCAGCACTTTCACAGCTCTATCAGATGAGAGAGAAAACAATGGCAATATCCCCCAGTAGTTCTGACTCAGAGAATCGGAGCTGACCGTATTCATATTACATGCCTCGTGACTTGTATGCTCTCTTGTATCCATCCAATTCAAAGCAAAACATACAAGTACGACGCACAGTGTGTTGTCATTAGTTGAAATGCTTTTAGGTGCATCCAAAACAGAGAGTGAAAAACTGAGGAGATTTCTAAACATAAGATCTGTGTGATTAGGGGCCTTGAGCTGCTGCGCATGCAGGTGCTGAGGAAGCCCAATAAGGCAGTGCATGGAGAGAGGGGGAGAGAGAGAGAGAGAGAGAGAGAGAGAAAGTGAGAGAGAGAGGACTGTCTTACTCTGCCTCTGAGAGAGACAGAGAGCTGGCGGGTGTTGTCTAGTGAGGAGCATTGCGCGGGGAGAAAATGAAAGGGCCTTCCAAATGCAGTAGAGGCCAGTTGAGCCCCCTCCTCCACCACCACCACCATTTTGTTCCATGGATTACCCGGCCTCAATATGTGCCCTATCACTCCTCCTCTGAACCCCCAACCTTACTATCTCTCCTGCTCTCTCCCTCTCCCTCCTCTCCCTTTCTCTCTCTCTCTTGCTTCTCTCTCTCTCTCTCTCTCTCTCTCTCTCTATATATATATATATATATATATATAATGTTTTCTGATCCTTCGCACTTTCTCTCCCTTTCTACCTCCTTGTCTCTCCCTCACCATCTCTCCTCCCCTCTCTCCTCCTCTTTTATTCTCTCTCTTCCTCTCTCACTCTTTCTCTCTCTCTCTCTCTCTCTTTCTTGCTGTCATTTCCACTGGGTGTTAGCACTCAGTGCTGTCAGTCAGTGTGTGAGGAGAGGAGGTTCCCTCTCTGGATGGCATCGTTACCAATTGCTACCATCAGAGATATGTCGGCCTGGAAGCTCCGGCGTCTTATGTTTGCAGACAGATGACTGTGTGAGATTGTGTGCATGTCATAGTGTCTTGAATTATGCAAATGCGGAGTTGACTGCTCGATGTAGACCATCCGACTTTGAGTGGGCTTTTCTTTTTTTCCTTTACTGATACGGTTTGTTGGCAAAATTATTGTTTCTCTGTGTCCATAACAACCGTGCCCTGTTGTTTGTGGAGTAGAGGAGCACTATTGAAAATCTAATTTACTTTGTAGATCTGCATGAACAGAATTAAGTCTGGCTTTTGCGATCATAGGCTACCTCTAACTACACAATAGGGAGAATGGAAACACCAGCTGTAGATTGTACTGGAAAAAAGAAAGAGAAACTCAAATATACGGATACAAATGTCATTTTCATCTCTATTGATTATGAAACTGTGACACTGTACCTTTACCACTGTACAGTAACCTTTGAATGGCAACTTATAACTTCTTCACGAATGGTAGCCTATACCTATACCTTTTTAATCACATTATTCTCTGATATATTTTAATTTCAGATGTTTTTTTTTTTTATTTTGTGCTTGGGTAATCAATTCTAATTGTGAACTTATATTTCAGCTGACTCAGAGGTCTCAATTGTGTTAAAGCTACAGCTACAAAGACTACAGGCCAGTCAACTATGAAAATCTGACTATCAAAAATGTTATCTATATCTTTTTACCTCTATAAGGAGATATCCCAACATCAGTTAGCTGTGCTGCCAGCCCGCTGAGGGATTGGACTTAGCTAAGTTCACTGCAAGCTAATCGATTCTAATCAGGCAATAATAAAGTTTACCTTTTACACATCTTGTTAGTCACACTTCATAGCTTGAATGTGAAAAGCCTGCCTATGAGTGTATTCCTGGGTGCAAATGAGAGAGGCCAGCTGATCTATGGACTGCAGTTCCCTTAAGCTCATTGTTAGTCTTATGACAGGTTTCTACCTGTACATCTTTGATAGAAAAGCAGGAGCAGGATAAAGTTGGGAAGCTTGCATTGTGAGGCATGTTTGTGGAGTCCTGCTGCTTGCATAACTGTATGTTGGGAGGGAAAGTCGCAGTAAGCAACTGCTAAGTAGCTGCCGAGAGTTGAGGTGAGACTTGCTGTGTCACAAGAAGGACTGACAGGTCATTATCTTCCATGTGCGCTGTGTGGTGTGACTCGGTGTTGTTGTTGGCACTTGCGGTGGCTGTGTGTCTCCATTGTGGCCCAATTGTGTCAGCAGCCTTTTGGACTGAGACTCATGGGGGTTGGGGAGTAGGGTATGGGTGAGGTGGGGTGAGGACGACCCGGTGGGATGACGCGGGGGGTGGGGGTGTGTGGGGGGGGCACCCTCCAAAGTGGGTCAGGTCTTCTGCACTGTAACAAGACAAAGCCATTACGCAGTGATATGGGAAACCTGTATGCAGCAGCGTGAGGGGATGTGAGGGGCAGTAAGATTAGGTTGGCCTGGGGGGGGGGGGGGGGAGTAAGGGGCAGCTCTTAAACGATGTGACACCAAGCCCATTGGAGTTAAGGAAGCCGGCCCCTTGGTCGTCACTCTGAGTTTGCCTCTTGGGGGCTGGGGTGTAGGGGGTAGGGGGGGACTCTAGATAGCATCAAGCTTGACAGGGGCTTCAGAGATGTCAGAGCGTTCCGGCGAGCACTTCGGCTCAGACTGGGAGTGCCTTACCAGCATGACCACTTATTATAGACCTCCAGTGTGTGTTAACCAGGAATCACTGCTCGAGCATGAAGTTATAGAGGTGTGTGTGTGTGTGTGTGTTTTGTGTGTGTGTGTGTGTGTGTGTGTGTGTGTGTGTGTGTGTGTGTGTGTGTGTGTGTGTGTCAGAGTAAAGAAGGAGAGTAACAGACTGAGATGGCCACATAACAATGAAACTATAGGAAGAAACGAGGGACTGATAAAATGCAGGAAATGTGCCAGTAAGGCAGAATAAAAGAACTCAGAAAATAAATAAATGATGCGTGTGTGTATGTGTGTGTGTGTGTGTGTGTGTGTGTGTGTGTTTGTGTGTTTGTGTGTCTGTGTGTCGGAGTGTGTTTTTAGGCCTTCAGCACTGCTCTTCACCACCTAACTACCCCCCTACCCACCCCCTGCACCAGTCACAATCACACACACAATCATACACACATTCACAGTCACACACATGCTCACAGAATCACACACACACACACACACACACACACACACACACACACACACACACACACATACACACACACACACACACATGTACCACCACCACTACCACCTCATCTACCCACCCACCCACCCACCTCTCTATCCCACTCTGTTCCTCCCTCATTTCTCCTGTCAATGTCTATTGATGTCAGTGTGGGTCCAATAAGGCAAAACCTGCACATATCACTGCGGGGTTTGTTCACTCTCTCAGTGAGAGGCAGCCTACCCCTGCCCACCCTCTCTCTCTCTCTCTCTCTCTCACTCACACACACACACACACACACACACACCGTGCTTTGCCTCCCCCATACTAGGGCTTGAGACAGGGGCGCAGGAGATGTTTTGAAAGTGAGGGGGACCAAATTGTGAACACAAACCCATAGTGAGATCAGATTTCCAGATATCGGATCGCCACCTCTGGCCCACTTTCTAATCGTCCATATTTTAAACTTGGACAGAATATTAAGATAATACCATTGATTGTTTTCAAAATATTTTTGATTAAAATTGTCAAATTGTGAGATGATGAGCACAACGCCAGATCTGCCCTCAGACCAGCTTCTTGCTATGTGCAATTCTACTTTTTTATTTCATTTTTTTTAGATTTATTTTAAAACTACTTGGGCCAATGGTAGAATACTCTAAAAAAGCAACATGATGTTGATATTTTATGAAGCCATGAATGAATCATCATGCCTATGATCCAAACATAGACTACATGATCAAATAGGCCTAGTTAGCCTACAGTACCCAAATTGTCTGGTATAAACCAAATCAACTCTCCACTATGTGTCTGCAGTTAATATTTATGCAATGTTAGAACATGTTGGCTTAACAAGTTACCAGTCCAGAACCAGTGCAGTCCAGAAAATTGCAAATAGAAAAGTTGCCTTTATAATTTGAACTACTATTTGTTCCAACAGCATTTAAAACAAAGTATTTATAAAACTGTAGTAACTGTACCAACATTATCCCAAGCTCAAAGAGCTCCCCAATGTCTGTGACAGCTAGGACGTGACAATCGCTAAATTCTCAGCTTGTTTATACACACTGAACAGAAGAAAGGCCCATCACTCTGGGGTCTGGGGTGTGGTAGCCTCATCTCTGGGATTTATGCACCAAGGTAACTGAAGTATCCAATTTGTGTCTTGAAATTATGTTTGAAATAAATGTCTTAGAACAAAAACTTTGGGTAGGCCTATATACTTGTATTTTTATAGTTAGGCTAGTGAAACGAAAGTTGATCAGTAGGGCTGGATGGAGTTTGTTATCAATAAACATAACAGCTACTGTCATGTTGAGCAGGAAATAGACCATAAATCCTCAAATTATGCCCGATTGATTCTATTTATAGCCCATATTTGCCTATTTATTATTCCCATATTTGCCTATACTATACCAACACTACCATCAGTCCACCAGCACTAGAAGACATTGCTTCGATTTAAGTCAATGAAATAACACCTCTTCTTAATATTTTATTATATTGTTGGTTGGATTAATAAAGTCGTTT